>NC_048584.1:42161451-42351451 GCF_013265735.2 Oncorhynchus mykiss
TGAACCTTCACCCCAGTCTGAGGTCCTGAGCGCTCTGGAGCAGTTTTTCATCAAGGATCTCTGTACTTTGCTCCGTTCCTCTTTCCCTCGATCCTGACTAGTCTCCCAGTCCCTGCCACTGAAAAACATCCCCACAGCATGATGCTGACACCACCATGCTTCACCGTAGGAATGGTGCCAGGTTTCCTCCAGATGTGATGCTTGGCATTCAGGCCAAAGAGTTCAATCTTGGTTTCATCCGACTAGAGAATCTTGTTTAGTCTTTTAGGTGTCTTTTGACAATTTCCAAGTGGACTGTCATGTGCCTTTTACTGAGGAGTGGCTTCTGTCTGGCCACTCTACCATAAAGGCCTGATTGGTGGAGTGCTGTAGAGATGGTTGTCCTTCTGGAAGGTTCCTCATCTCCCCCAAGGAAATCTGGAGCTCTGTCAAAGTGACCATGGGGTTCTTGGTCAACTCTCTCAGATTGGCCGGACAGTGTTGCTTTATTTTTATATTTTTATTAACAGTAGGTCCGCTGGCTCTGGGGTAGAACTGAGGTAAAAAAAAAAAAAACATGTTCTAGATTCTAGATTTTGATGTACAGATAGCGAGTAGCTGTTCTAATCTCATGTGTGAGTTAAAACAGGCCCTGAGGTTATAGTTATGGTATGGTAATCACAGTAATCAGAGAAATCACTTACTTTTAACTTAAACAAAACTTCTTCCATTTAAGAATTATGGAGGTCACTGTGTTCTTGAGGACCTTCAATGCTGCAGAAATGTTTTGGTACCCTTCCCCAGATCTGTGCCTCGACACAATCCTGTCTCTGAGCTCTACAGACAATTCCTTCAACCTCGCGGCTTGGTTTTTGCGCTGACATGCACTGTCAACTGTGGGACCTTATATAGACAGGTTTGTGCCTTTCCAAATCATGTCCAATCAATTGAATATACCACAGGTGGACTCCAATCAAGTTGATCAATGGAAACAGGATGCACCTGAGCTCAATTTTGAGTCTTCGAAACAAATGTAAAAATGGTATTTCTGTTTCTTATCATTTCTACGTTTGCAAAAAAATCAAAAAACCTGTTTTCAATTTGTCATTATGGGGTATTGTGTGTAGATTGATGAGAATTTGTATTTATTTAATCCATGTTAGAATAAGGCTGTAATGTAACAAAATGTGGAAAAAGTCAAGGGGTCTGAGTACTTTCCGAATGCTCTGTACAGCCTGCCGTATAAGGTCCTTCATGGGAAAAGGTAGCTAACTCAAGACTGAAAATGATTTCCTTTATTGGCACCAAAACCACAAAATGAGACAGAGATTATTCTCACGCACAGTAACAGTTGGTTCGCCCTCAGTGAAATCAAAGGTCACTATCTCACTCAGCACAATGCTGCTACTTGGAAAATATGCCAGCAAGCGCTGAGCTACTGTACAGTAGCTCAACACTTCGGCAATCAATGCCATCATGTTTAGGTTATATACAGTAGCTTCAATGTTTTTATACAACATACTGTTTAATGAATTAAGGGTCGCTGTAAAACAGACATTCTCTATGCAATTATAAGATCCTACCACTAGATGTTGATATTGCGTCGGTAATATACTACGACTAAAAGTCCAGTCCCTCAATTGATATCCTCATTCCAGTTGATGAGAATTGGCATAACATGCTTCTTTCTTCATCTCGGAACAAACCTCCCAGTCTTTATTTGCAGCAGGCAAATAAACACAAACAATAACATTCCAGTTCCAGTGGGTTGTGGTTCCCTAAAATAGTTTTTTTTATTTAACTAGGCAAGTCAGTTAAGAACAAATTCTAATTTTCAATGACGGCCCTAGGAACAGTGATGTACAGATAGCGAACTGCCTTGTTCAGGGGGGAGCACGACAGATTTGTACCTTGTCAGCTCGGGGGTTTGAACTTGCAACCTTCCGGCTACTAGTCCAACGCTCTAACCACTAGGCTACCCTGCTGCCGCACGTCTTGGTTAAATAAATTATCTATATTTTATTTGGATGGGCAAGGAGGTAGAGGCCAGGGCCTGTAAAGGTTATTAAAACACATGTTACATAAAAACAACAAAAAAAAAAAAAACAACAACAAAAAACAACAACAAAAAAAGTATGTTACTCACTAACGTTTAGTCCCTGGACAATAAAGTAGACGAGCCCAGGACCAAGGTTTCCTCCCAGAGAGACATCAGGGACTGTAACACACTGTGTTTTACTGAATCATGGCTCTCTCTCTCTCTGGATGTATTGTCCCCATCCATACAGCCAGCGGGGTTCTCCGTTCATCGCACAGTCAAGGAAGAAGGAACTCTCCAGGAAACACAGGGGTGGAGCGGTACGTCTCATGATTAACAACTCATGGTGTGATTGTGGTAAGGTACAGGAAGTCGTTTTGTTCTCCCGATCTGGAATACCTCACCATCAAATGCCGACCGCATCCCCTCCAGAGAGAATTTTCTTTGGTTATTGTCACTGTGTGTATATTCCCCCCAAGCCAACACCATAGCCTCCTATCAGCAGCATTTATTGTACCTGGGGACTTTAATAAAGTCAAATCTGAGGAAAATGCTCCCGAAATTCTATCAAACGCTGAGAGATCACGCACGCTTGACCATTGTTACTCTCCCTTCCGGGAAAGCTACAACGCCCTCCCCTGCCCTCCCTTCGACGAATCAGATCACGCCTCCTTCCTGCCTATAGGCAGAAACTTAAGCAGGAAGCAACCGTGGTAAGGATTCTTCCACGTTGGTCTGACCAATTGCAATCTATGCTTCAAGATTGTTTTGATCACGCAGACTGGTAAAAAAGCATGAGCTGGCGCACACCCAGAGAAAATGATTTAGTGTAGAGGTGCTGACTAATGGCAAATAAACTGTAAGCTATAAAAATAAAAAGTGTGTGTCTCTTTCTCTCTCTCTCTCTCTCTCTCTCTCTCTCTCTACTCTCAGTAATTTATTGGAGGACTTGAACCAGGTTATGTAGACAAGCATTGCAATAAGTGCAACCAATGATAATAGAGGGGTGTGTCATAACTATTAGGTTGATTAGAATTTATTGAGTGAAACTGTTAAAAGACAATAGCACATAGAATATATTAGGCTATTGTTATCATACAGACACTTAACTAGATATTGTATGTAATATTAGCATCAGCGTACATTATTGTTTAATTTAATGTCACATATAGTGCACAATAAGCATCATCAACAGGGGGAAAATATTGTGTGTGATAAATGTATTATTTATTGTTGATAAACTGTAGAAAGAATTTAATTCATTTCAGATCATGCAGACTGGTAAATGTTCCGGGTCGCCTCTTGGAATGACATCGACGTATACACTGACTCTGTGTCTGGGTTCATCAGGAAGTGGATAGAGGATGTTGTTCCCACGGTGACTGGGGTTCATCAGGAAGTGGATAGAGGATGTTGTTCCCACGGTGACTGGGGTTCATCATGAAGTGCATAGAGGATGTTGTTCCTACTGTGACTGGGGTTTATCAGGAAGTGGATAGAGGATGTTGTTCCCACTGTGACTGGGTTCATCAGGAAGTGGATAGAGGATGTTGTTCCCACTGTGACGGGGTTCATCAGGAAGTGGATAGAGGATGTTGTTCCCACTGTGACGGGGTTCATCAGGAAGTGCATAGAGGACGTTGTTCCCACTGTGATAATTAGAATTTATCCAAACCCCAAAACCGTGGATAGATGGCAGCATTCGCTCAAAGCTGAAAAGCGCGAACCTCCGCAGAGAGGGACGGAAACAGCCTGTGATCTTACTCTTAGGACGCCTGGTTTTCTGCACCACTGTTATCCAGATCTCTCTCTTTTTTTACTCAATTTACTTGTTACAGTGTTGAAGTTGTTCAATATTAACATCATTTTATATGCCAGTTGTCGTCCAACCGAAATTTGACTTCCGTTTCTTCCTCAACTTTCCCCGAAAGACACGCATACAGTCATTGTGGATGATACTGTGATGCTGTGGCTAAAACAACACATTTAAACAGAATTGAATGACATTAAAGTCATGTCGGCCCAGTGTTGTCCGGGTTTGGTGGGGGCAGGCCGTCATTGTAAATAAAAATGTGTTCTCAAAGCTGAGAGAGAAGATATCACTGAGAACATACTCCCCTGGCTTGTCAGAAATGCTTGTCAGACAGCGTGAACCTCTGCTTGGCAGAGAGGGACTCAAACAGCCTGTGAAGTTCCTCCTGGGATCCCTGGTTTTCTGTTTAACTGGTCCTGTGAAGTTCCTCCTGGGATCCCTGGTTTTCTGTTTAATTGGTTCTGTGAAGTTCCTCCTGGGATCCCTGGTTTTCTGTTTAACTGGTCCTGTGAAGTTCCTCCTGGGATCCCTGGTTTTCTGTTTAATTGGTTCTGTGAAGTTCCTCCTGGGATCCCTGGTTTTCTGCACGACTGTTTAACTGGTTCTGTGAAGTTCCTCCTGGGATCCCTGGTTTTCTGTTTAATTGGTTCTGTGAAGTTCCTCCTGGGATCCCTGGTTTTCTGTTTAATTGGTTCTGTGAAGTTCCTCCTGGGATCCCTGGTTTTCTGTTTAATTGGTTCTGTGAAGTACCTCCTGGGATCCCTGGTTTTCTGTTTAATTGGTTCTGTGAAGTTACTCCTGGGATCCCTGGTTTTCTGCACGTCTGTTTAACTGGTTCTGTGAAGTTCCTCCTGGGATCCCTGGTTTTCTGTTTAACTGGTCCTCTGCAGTGTTTGTGGGTCTTCTTCTCTATTTGTCCCAAGTACTTCATCCTTCAGCATAGCAACCTCTGTTTGTCTGAAGGACTTCAACCTCTATTTCTCCCAAGTACTTCATCCTTCAGCATAGCAACCTATATTTGTCCCAAGTACTTCAACCTCTATTTGTCTGAAGTACTTCAACCTCTATTTGTCTGAAGTACTTCATCCTTCAGCATAGCAACCCCTATTTGTCTGAAGTACTTCAACCTCTATTTGTCTGAAGTACTTCAACCCCTATTTGTCTGAAGTACTTCAACCTCTATTTGTCTGAAGTACTTCAACCTCTATTTGTCTGAAGTAATTCATCATTCAGCATAGCAACCTCTATTTGTCTGAAGTACTTCATCCTTCAGCATAGCAACCCCTATTTGTCTGAAGTACTTCAACCTCTATTTGTCTGAAGTACTTCAACCTCTATTTGTCTGAAGAACTTCATCCTTCAGCATAGCAACCTCTATTTGTCCGAAGTAATTCATCCTTCAGCATAGCAACCTCTATTTGTCTGAAGTACTTCAACCTCTATTTGTCCGAAGAACTTCATCCTTCAGCATAGCAACCCCTATTTGTCTGAAGTACTTCATCCTTCAGCATAGCAACCCCTATTTGTCTGAAGAACTTCAACCCGTATTTGTCTGAAGTACTTCAACCCCTATTTGTCTGAAGTACTTCAACCCCTATTTGTCTGAAGTACTTCAACCCCTATTTGTCTGAAGTACTTCAACCTCTATTTGTCTGAAGTACTTCAACCCCTATTTGTCTGAAGTACTTCAACCTCTATTTTTGTGAATGCCTTCTACTACACTACCGGTCAAAAGTTTCAGAACATTCAAGATTTTTTATTTATTTTTACTATTTTCTACATTGTAGAATAACAGTGAAGACATCAAAACTATTAAATAACACATATGGAATCATGTAGTAACCAAAAAAAACTGTTTAACCTGTTATGGCTGCAATCCCGATACCGGGATCGATATGACAACTACCAGTGAAAGTAGAGGGAGCCAAATTCAAACCACAGAAATCTCAGAATTACAATTCTGAGATTAAATTAAAACATGTGTTTTATATAATTTTTAGGCTATTCTCGTTGTTAATCCCACCAAAGTGTCCGATTTCAAATAGGCTTTTCAGCGAAAGCACTACAAACGATTATGTTAGGTCTCCACCAAACCACAATAAGCACAGCCATTTTCCAGCAAAATATAGCATTCACAAAAAGCAGAAATAAAGATAAAATTAATCACTAACCTTGAATTGTCTTCATCAGATGACACTCACAGGACTTCATGTTACACAATACATGCATGTTTTGTTTGAGTTCATATTCATATTTATATTTTAAAAAATCTGAGTTTACGCGCGTTAGATTCACTAGTTCCAAAAACATCAAGTGATTTTGCATAGCCACATCATTCAACAGAAATGCTCATCATAAATGTAGATGATAATACAAGTTATACACATGGAATTATAGACATACCTCTCCTTAATGCAAAAAAAAGAAACGTCAGAGTGTTTTCTATCCAATACTAATAATAACATGCAAATATTAGCAACAATGACTGAGGAGCAGGCTGTTTGATATGGGCACCTTTCATCCAAGCTACTCAATACTGCCCCCTGCAGCCATAAAAAGTAAAACAAAATCAAAATATATTTTATATTTGAGATTCTTCAAATAGCCACCCTTTGCCTTGATGACAGCTTTGCACACAATGTAGAAAATAGTCAAATTAAAAAATGTTCTAAAACTTTAGACCGGTCTGATCGTCCCAGCCCAGCGAGCCCTCTTGAGTGAAGAGAAACATCATCATCATCATCTAACAGGTTCTATTTGTCCACAGTGTGTATTTTAAGCAATAAGGCGTGAGGGGGTGTGGTATACGGACAATCGAGGCTCGTGCCCTGGATAAAAGCCCGTAGCCGTGGTATATTGGCCATGTATCACAAACCACCGAGGAGCCTTATTGTTATTGTAAACTGGTTACCAACGTAACTAGAGCAGTAAAAATACATGTTTTATCATACCCAGTCTGATATACCACGGCTTTCAGCCAATCAGCATTCACGGCTCGAACCATGCAGTTTATAATTACTGCTGTTAATCTTTCATTTGGATTTTTCTTAACAATGTCTCTGGAAATAACAATAGTGACAGAGCTTACACCTCAACGAATGGCTTCTATCTCAAACGGAGGACGTTACACATCCTTGGATACAATTAGTACATTTCGATAAAGGGACAGTAATATCTATCTATCTACCCCAGGACTAATATATTCCTTGATGATTTGTGTGAGATTGAGAGCATCTAGCTTAGATTGTAGGACTGCGGGGTGTTAAGCATATCCCAGTTTAGGTCACCTAACAGAATGAACTCTGAAGCTAGATGGGGGCCGATCAATTCACAAATGGTGTCCCGGGCACAGCTGGGAGCGGACGGGGGTCGATATCAGGCGGCAACAGTGAGAGACTTATTTCTGGAGAGGTTAATTTTTAAAATTAGATGTTCAAACTGTTTGGGTATAGACCTGGAAAGTATGACAGAATTTTGCATGCTATTGTGGAGGCAGGGTAGCCTAGTGGTTAGAACGTTGGACTAGTAACCGGAAGGTTGCAAGTTCAAACCCCTGAGCTGACAAGGTACAAATCTGTCGTTCTGCCCTTCAACTGTTCCTAGGCTGTCATTGAAAATAAGAATTTGTTCTTAACTGACTTGCCTAGATAAATAAATCTCTGCAGTAGATTGCAGCTCCTTTGGCAGTTCTATCTTGACGTAAAATGTTGTAGCTGGGTATGGGAATCTCAGAATTGTTGGTGGCCTTCCTAAGCCAGGATTCAAGGACATCAGGTTTGGCGGAGTGTGCTAAAGTAGTGAGTAAAACAAACTTAGGGAGGAGGCTTCTGATGTTGACATGCATGAAACCAATGTTTTTTCGCTCACAGAAGTCAACAAATGAGCCTGGGTTTACCTCCACATCACCCGAGGAGTAGGATGAGGGTACGGCTGAAGGCTATCAAAACTGGCATTGGGGACAAAGAATAAAAGGAGCAGATTTCTGGGCATTGTAGAATATATTCAGGGCATAATGCGCAGACAGGGGTATGGTGGGGTGCGGGTACAGCGGAGGTAAGCCCAGGCACTGAGTGATGATAAGAGAGGTTGTATCTCTGGACATGCTGGTTGTAATGGGTGAGGTCACCGCATGTGTGGGAGGTGGGACAAAGGAGGTATCAGAGGTATAATGAGTGGAACTGGGGGCTCCATTGTAAACTAAAACAATGACAACTAACCTTAACAACAGTATACAAGGCATATTGACATATGAGAGAGACATACAGCGAGGCAGAAAGTAATCACAGGTGTTGATTTGGAGAGCTAGCTAAGACAACAACGGGTGAGACAACAACAGCCAATCAGCTAAAACAACAACAGGTAAAATGGCGATGACTGGGCAGAGAGGGTCGGTTAACTACACACAGAGCCTGAGTTCGCGGCTGGGGCTGACAGATAAAAATAAATAAATAAATAAACAGAATGGAGTACCGTGATTAATGGACAGTAAAGCCAAGTGATCATAGGGTCCAGGGGGCAGCAATAGATGGAACAGGGAGGCCGCGGAGTAGTCGCTACTACGCTAGCACGCGGGCGACACGGCGTTTAAAGTTAGTAGCCCGGGGCTAGTAGAAGCATCTGCTCCGACGGAGGCCGGTTGAAGGCACAGCGGATGGAGTATTCGTCGGCAGACCTGCCGTGGTGGTGCGGCGGGGAGCCGTGTCGACTAAGGATCCAAGCCAGATGGCGAAAGAGGTGTTGTAGTAATTTAGTTTTCTATCCGGGAGATGCACCTGGCTCACGGCTAACCGGTGCTTGCAACGGGGCAGGGGCATTAGCCACTATAGCCACTCGGTAGCAGCGGTGATCCGGTGCCAAGGTCCAGAGCTTACGGCAAGGATCCGGTGGAGTAGTGGATTCTAGCCGTGTTTGGGTGGAGTCCGGGTGAACAACTGAGTAGGCCGGGAGGTGGGCCTCAGGGATAGCTTCGGTACTGGGTAACTCGGTGGGTGCTAGCTAGCTGTGAAGATCAGGAGTAATGGTCCAGGGATTACGGCAGGAATCCGGCGTTATAGTGACGAGACAGTCCGTTACTGGTAGGCTGGCGAGTATTATCCAAGCTAAAAAAAGGGCTGGTACCTCTGCAGATCATAAAGGCCGCTAGCAGCGGCTAACAATGACTAAATAGCTTGTAGCTAATTAGCTGGTTAGCTTCTGATGCCTAGGTGGTTCTGGCTATAAGGTCTAGAAATTAAAAATAATAGCGGTTCCGTATCACATTGGGTGAGGCAGGTTACTGGAAGGTATATTTGAACTAAAATGGAGAAGAGATTGAAAATAAAATTGAAATATATACAAAAAAAGATGAAGAAATACAAAAGTACACGAGAGGACGAACAAAACACGTCTGCACTGCTACGCCATCTTGGAGTTTAAGCAAAGGGTCTGAATGCTTACATAAATAAGGTATTTAATTTTTTTTAATACATTTGAAAAATGTTCTAAAAACCTGTTATTGCTTTGTCATTATGATTGATGAGGGGGACAAAAAAAATATTGAATACATGTTAGAATAAGGCTACAATGTAACAAAATGTGGAAAAAGTCAAGGGGTCTGAATACTTTCTGAACGCACTGTATATTGTCTATTTATTTATACATCTATTTATTGATCTGTTGAGCTATTTATTGATCTGTTGATCTATTTATCGATCTGTTGATCTATTTATTGATCTGTTGAGTATTTATTGATCTGTTGATCTATTTATTGATCTGTTGATCTATTTATTGATCTGTTGAGCTATTTATTGATCTGTTGAGCTATTTATTGATCTGTTGATCTATTTATTGATCTGTTGATCTATTTATTGATCTGTTGAGCTATTTATTGATCTGTTGATCTATGTATTTATTTATTGATCAATTTCTTTATTGGTCTGTTCATGTATTTACTGATCCATTGATGTATTTATTTATTGATATATATATATATATTTATATTTATTTGTCTTTTATTGCTTTAAAAAAATATTGATCAATGTAAAAAAATATATATATATTTATTTATCTATTGATCTATTTTATTTTATTGATCTGTTTATTGATTCATTGACTGATACATTTGCCCTGTTTTTGGTTCATGTTTCTCAGATGTGTCATATTCCTATTTGTTTTTCCTTCTTCAGTGGACTATAACCGCAACATGTAAAGTGTTGGTCCCATGTTTCATGAGCTGAAATAGAAGATCCCTAGAAATGTTCCATATCGACAAAAAGCTTATTTCTCTCAAATTGTGTTCACAAATTCGTTTAGATCCCTGTCATTTCTCCTTTGCCAAGATAATTCATCCACCTGACAGGTGTGGCATATCGAGAAGCTGATTAAACAGCATGATCATTACACAGGTGCACCTTGTGCTGTGGACAATAAAAGGCCACTTTAAAATGTGCAGTTTTGTCACACAACACAATGCCACAGATGTCTTAAGTTTTGAGGGAGCATACAATTGGCATGCTGACTGCAGAGCTGTTTCCAGAGAACTGCATTTTAATTTCTTTAACATAAGCCTCCTCGCTTTAGAGAATTTGTCAGTATGTCCAACCGACATATTAATTCATAACAAATGTAACTTCTTTAAACAATTGATGTGAACTGTGTGACTTTGTTTTGGTCGTGTTCCCTTGCTTAGCCATTGCTGACGGTTGGATTGGTATTTTACGTATTAGCTAACCACATCAACACCAACTCAGTGGCCTTGTGATTACAGTGTCCACCCTGAGATTGGAAGGTTGTGAGTTCAATCCCTGGCCTAGTCATACCAAAGACTGTGAAAATGGGACTGGATGTATCTCTTTTTGGCACTCAGCATTAAGGAGATAGATTGGGGGTAAGACCTTGTGATAGACTAGTGTCCTGTCCAGGGGGTCTACTGAGGAGATAGACTAGTGTCCTGTCCAGGGGGTCTACTGAGGAGATAGACTAGTGTCCTGTCCAGGGTGTGTACTGAGGAGATATTCTAGTGTCCTGTCCAGGGGGTGTACTGAGGAGATAGACTAGTGTCCTGTCCAGAAGGTGTACTGAGGAGATAGACCAGCGTCCTGTCCAGGGGGTGCACTGAGGAGATAGACTAGTGTCCTGTCCAGGGGGTGTACTGGTACATCAAGCTGCATTGAGCTACAGAAATAGGTGATAGGCTCCTACACTATGTTCTGTTCTGTATTTACTAACCACATAATCTGGTGCAGTTGATGACGTGGCACGCAACCATTGGCTGATCCATGCAACATCTGAGCAGGGCAACATCACCTTTGTGCTCAGTAAATAAATAATAACAGTACGTTGCCTGTACTTTCATTTTGAGATGTATCTGCAGTCCCACAGCGAGAAATGTTCCCACAAACGGTTCTACCGCAGCGCTCTCTTACCCAAGCGGTCCCAACAACACCTTAGCGGCGTACACATTGACTGGGAAACAGCTGTTCGCTAATTGGCAGGGAAACACAAGGCTACTGTTCACTAATACACAGAAGGCTATGTCTGTTTATATCTAGTTTCTAAAATGTATTTTTGTTTTTAAGTAAATGCCATGTAACTTATATGAAGGCTATATCTAGATACAGTGGGTGAAAAAAGTATTTGCCCACTGACAAAGAAATGATCCATCTATAATTTTAACGGTAGGTTTATTTGAACAGTGAGAGACAGAACAACAACAAAAAAATCCTGAAAAACTCATGTCAAAAATGTTATAAATTGATTTGCATTTTAATGAGGAAAATAAGTATTTGACCCCCTCTGTCAAGAGCGTCGTACAGACCGCACCACCCTCTGGAGAGCCTTGCGGTTGTGGGCGGAGCAGTTTCCGTACAAGGCAGTGATACAGCCCGACAGGATGCTCTCAATTGTGCATCTGTAAAAGTTTGTGAGGGTTTTAGGTGACAAGACACATTTCTTCAGATGCGGAAGGCCAACATAGGAAAATGTGATGGATTGAGATGCAGCCCGTGCAGATATCTCTAGCTTAAACTGACAGATTTTGATGGCAATTTTTTTCATTATGTTACTTAGATTGACGCACGGGTGAAATTATGTTACTTAGATTGGCCTCATGGTGAAATCCCTGAGCGGTTTCCTTCCTCTGCTGCAACTGAGTTAGGAAGGACGCCTGTATCTTTGTAGTGACTGGGTGTATTGATAAACCATCCAAAGTGTAACTAATAACTTCACCATGCTCAAATGGATATTCAATGTCTACCAGGTGCCCTTTTTTTACGAGGCATTGAAAAAAAACCATGATCTTTGTGGTTGAATCTGTGTTTGAAATTCACTGCTCAACTGAGGGACCTTACAGATATGTGTGGGTACAGAGATTAGTTAGTCAATCAAAAATAATTTAAAAACTTTTTTCGCACACAGAGTCCATGCAATTTATTATTATACTTTGTTAATTAAGCACATTTTTACTCCTGAACGTATTTAGGCTTTCCATAACTAAGGGTTTGAATACTTATTTACACAAGTAATTTCAGTTTTTTTTTACATTTATTTTTTACTAATTAAAAAAAAATCCATATTAAATGCAGGTTGTAACCCAAGATAATGCCGAAAAGGTCCAGGAAGTGTTAACACTTTCTGAAGGCACTGTATTATAAATAAGTACAGTTTTGTTTTTACACTCTTCTAATATAACGTGGGGGACATTTTGAAACGTAAAAAAAAAAAAAAATGTGACCCGGAAGTGATTTTGTTTTGTTGCTGAGACGATGACGTGTCTGTTTTGTGGTACGTTACAGTCGAAACCGTATTTATGTAATATCTTTGGTTTAAGTGTTAACCTAACCTCACATCAGCTGTAAAAAAAACAACAACAACTATGTTGTTGTACTAATTGTACCAAGTAAAAACGCTCGTGACAACAACGTAAAACTGTGAAGCTAATTGTGTCTAGCTATCCTTTACGAATTAGCTAGACCTTGGTCACTGCTGGCTGTACATGCCAAAATGTATTTTGTGTTGTTAAACTAGCTATAGATCCACTGTCGTATGTTTGCAAGCCGTATGATATTTTTCACTAGCCTGCTGAGGAGAGGACTCTGTGTGAAACCATTCTGGAACCATCGTTACCAAAACGCTTCGGTGGTATTACTGAATGAGGTTGTATTGTGAGTATGCATAACAATTCACTTTATTTTGTATAAACTATAGACAATCAAATGCTTGTGGCGTGTGAAATGGCTAGCTATCGTTAGCTAGATAATTTATCAACACACGTCCCATCTATTCGAGGGATGCTAACGTTATTATGATGCTCTTTCTCTATCGTTAGCTAGATAATTTATCAACACACGTCCCATCTATTCGAGGGATGCTAACGTTATTATGATGCTCTTTCTCTATCGTTAGCTAGATAATTTATCAACACACGTCCCATCTATTCGAGGGATGCTAACGTTATTATGATGCTCTTTCTCTATCGTTAGCTAGATAATTTATCAACACACTTCCCATCTATTCGAGGGATGCTAACGTTATTATGATGCTCTTTCTCTATCGTTAGCTAGATAATTTATCAACACACGTCCCATCTATTCTAGGGATGCTAACGTTATTATGATGCTCTTTCTCTATCTTGAAGCATGACTGCACTGTCAGATTTGGAGCCTGCTAAAAAGAGACTGCGGGTTGAATTTGGCCTCCAAGCACCTGTCGGCTCAAGGAGCCCTCTTTCATTGGCTTTTAAAGGTAACACTCCCTGAGCAGGGAATATTAAATGATCCTCTGTGTAATCTGATTGTGGATTTTTCTTCAGTTCCATTTTTTTTCTCCAGTTCCATTTTTTTTTAGTTGTTTGATTTTCTGATGTGTTTTTGCTGTAGGCCTATAGGCTACACTCACTATGACTTACCAGTCAAGTTAATTATGATCCAAGTTGATTCTCATTCTGTTGTCTTTTGTCTCCTCTCCATTAGCAAGTTCCAAAGAGGCAAGTCTACACGCAATGGAGGGGCAGCAGCATAGTGCCAAAGCAACATCTCTTAGTCAGAAAAACAATCCCAAGTCCCAACAGAATAACCCAGATAAGTGGTCATTGGAACTTCCCCAAAGCACCACAAGCCCAGCTTCTGACGTGTGTGAAGCTGCTGAACAACAACTGGAGGATGTAGAGATGGTGAGTCCAGACAGCTCCGAGTCTGGCTGCAGTCACAAGATCCAGTTTATGGAGACAGAGACCGAGGCCCAGACCCACAGTTCAGACTCTGAGGAACCTGTTGTCTCTAGTATTATAGACCTGGAGGATGAAGAGACAGTGCCCTTAACACCATCTGACAGCTTAAAGGATCACAAGCCGGTCTCGCAAGTCACCACAGATCACAAGCCGGTCTCGGAAGTGCCCACGGATCACAAGCCGGTCTCGGAAGTGCCCACGGATCACAAGCCGGTCTCGGAAGTGCCCACGGATCACAAGCCGGTCTCGGAAGTGCCCACGGATCACAAGCCGGTCTCGGAAGTGCCCACGGATCACAAGCCGGTCTCGGAAGTGCCCACGGATCACAAGCCGGTCTCGGAAGTGCCCACGGATCACAAGCCGGTCTCGGAAGTGCCCACGGATCACAAGCCGGTCTCGGAAGTGCCCACGGATCACAAGCCGGTCTCGGAAGTGCCCACGGATCACAAGCCGGTCTCGGAAGTGCCCACAGATCACAAGCCGGTCTCGGAAGTGCCCAAGGATCACAAGCCGGTCTCGGACCTGCCCACAGATCCTAAAGGGGACAGTGATGAGCAAATGGAGGAGACCGTGAGCCAGATCAACAGGCATCTGGACAAGCAGCAGGACACAGAAAGATCCTCCTCCAAGGGCCAAGGAAAAATAACAGACTTCTTCGCCCCATCCACAAGGTACAGTATTGAATACCTGGTGCTGTGGAAGTAACCCAGTTAATACAGAATTCTGGGTTCACGCGTTTTACATTACGTCACGTCTTAGATTCACGGACATAGTACAAAGTCATATCTCAAGATTATATAGTCTAAGCATCCTCAATTACATGTCGGGTATAGGCTTCATTACAAATGTTGGTTGATAGGACAGTGGGGGTACCAGCAGGTGAGGACAGTGGGGGATACCAGCAGGTGAGGACAGTGAGGGGTACCAGCAGGTGAGGACAGTGAGGGGTACCAGCAGGTGAGGACAGTGGGGGTACCAGCAGGTGAGGACAGTGGGGGTACCAGCAGGTGAGGACAGTGGGGGTACCAGCAGGTGAGGACAGTGGGGGTACCAGCAGGTGAGGACAGTTTTTGAGAGCTGAGAATTCTTTGTCCTTTGTCGTTCCACCTCAAAAAGTACAAGAGGATTTTAACACCCACCGTCTCAGATTGTTCTGGAATCATTTGTTGTTAGAAACAGATCAGACTAGCATTCCTGCAACACTCATTTGTGGAAAATACAATTTGATCTCTGAAGGAAGGAAGAAAGGAAGCTAATTGAGTGCATCCAATTAGGGGAGTTCCAAACTAACTAATCACTGACCTAGACAACCAGGTGAGGGGAGTTCCTTACTAATCACTGACCTAGACAACCAGATGAGGGGAGTTCCAAACGAACTCATCACTGACCTAGACAACCAGGTGAGGGGAGTTCCTACCTCATCACTGACCTAGACAACCAGGTGAGGGGAGTTGCTAACTCATCACTGACCTAGACAACCAGGTGAGGGCAGTTCCTAACTCATCACTGACCTAGACAACCAGGTGAGGGGAGTTCCTAACTAATCATTGACCTAGACAACCAGGTGAGGGGAGTTCCTACCTAATCACTGACTTAGACAACCAGGTAAGGGGAGTTCCTAACTCATCACTGACCTAGACAACCAGGTGAGGGGAGTTCCTAACTAACTCATCACTGACCTAGACAACCAGGTAAGGGGAGTTCCTAACTAACTCATCACTGACCTAGACAACCAAGTGAGGGGAGTTCCTAACTAACTCATCACTGACCTAGACAACCAGGTGAGGGGAGTTGCTAACTCATCACTGACTTAGACAACCAGGTACAAGTGAACAGTAAAAACCAGCAGTCACTAGACCAGGGTTCCCCAACTAGCGGCCTGCGAGGTGAATCTGGTCTGCGAATAGTTTATAGGTGCTATATTTACATTCAATAAATATAATACCTAACATCCGATTTGGACCAAACGTTTTTCTAGCAAGGAGCAAGACATGAGGAATCCACGCAAATATATACTTCACTTCAGACTTTAAAAAAAAAAGTTAGTTAGGCCTATGTGTAAGTAATTAAGTAGGTTACTCCTGTTATGGTTGTACGCAAAGATCTGTAAGGATATGAGTCGACTTGGCGTCCGGCTCAGTATGCTCGTTTCTCTTGGTTGACATTTTTGACATTTTCGAATAAGTATTTTTCAACAATAAAGTTGTTTCAGGGGCAAGCTGTGAAGCTTCTTTATGGGTTTTTCACTATTAGGCTACTGACCAATTTAGAACACCTAGCCGAATTTGAATGTTATTTATACTATTTTAATATGTGGATAGGTTTTATCGTGACAGTTATTTGTGTTCCTGTTACTGTCAGAGAACCATGCTCTTCTCCGGGGTGGCTGTTGTGACTCTACAAGTGGTGGAGAAAATATGGCAACAGAAGAGTCAATGTCTTCCTGTCAGTACAGAGATCAAGTCAATGTCTTCCTGTCAGTACAGAGATCAAGTCAATGTCTTCCTGTCAGTACAGAGATCAAGTCAATGTCTTCCTGTCCGTACAGAGATCCAGTCAATGTCTTCCTGTCAGTACAGAGATCAAGTCAATGTCTTCCTGTCAGTACAGAGATCAAGTCGATGTCTTCCTGTCAGTACAGAGATCAAGTCAATGTCTTCCTGTCAGTACAGAGATCAAGTCAATGTCAAAAGGCAAGTTTATTGTGATGTAGGCAGTAGTTTTTAGCTAGATTGTTCTGATGTCTTGTTAAGATGTTTAATATAAACCATGTTGCTCGTGCATCATGTTGTTGATCTATTGCATTTATTTTTTCTTCTTCAGTGTCGTGTTAAAGTTGTTTCTCCTTTTTTTCAACGTGACAGTGCCCAAGCTCCTTCGGAGAAACAACGCAGAGATGGAGAGGACGGCCCTCCACCGTCGCCACCGTACGATTCCAAGTGGCTGGGAAGCCCCATCAGTGATCTGAGGAGAATGCCACAGTGTGGTCGACCACTCCCACCACTGAAGAATACTCCTGACCATCACACTGTCATGATCAGGGTGAGAGAGAGGGAGCAGCTCCTTGGAAAATTAACTGAATGCTTTAGTCTAAGCCAGTGGGGTCAAACCCCTTTAGTCTAAGCCAGTGGGGTCAAACCCCTTTAGTCTAAGCCAGTGGGGTCAAACCCCTTTAGTCTAAGCCAGTGGGGTCAAACCCCTTTAGTCTAAGCCAGTGGGGTCAAACCCCTTTAGTCTAAGCCAGTGGGGTCAAACCCCTTTAGTCCAAGCCAGTGGGGTCAAACCCCTTTAGTCCAAACTAGTGGTGTCAAACCCCTTTAGTCTAAGCCAGTGGGGTCAAACCCCTTTAGTCTAAGCCAGTGGGGTCAAACCCCTTTAGTCTAAGCCAGTGGGGTCAAACCCCTTTAGTCTAAGCCAGTGGGGTCAAACCCCTTTAGTCTAAGCCAGTGGGGTCAAACCCCTTTAGTCCAAACTAGTGGTGTCAAACCCCTTTAGTCTAAGCCAGTGGTGTCAAACCCCTTTAGTCCAGGCCAGTGGTGTCAAACCCCATTAGTCCAAACTAGTGGTGTCAAACCCCTTTAGTCCAAACTAGTGGTGTCAAATCCCATTAGTCCAAACTAGTGGTGTCAAACCCCTTTAGTCCAGGCCAGTGGTGTCAAATCCCATTAGTCCAAACTAGTGGTGTCAAACCCCATTAGTCCAGGCCAGTGGTGTCAAACCCCTTTAGTCCAAACTAGTGGTGTCAAACCCCTTTAGTCCAAACTAGTGGTGTCAAACCCCTTTAGTCCAAACCAGTGGTGTCAAACCCCATGGTGGGCTAAGCATCTGGTGGTTTTGTTATTTCCTTTCAATTTGTTCCTAACTAATCACTGACCTAGACAACCAGGTGAGGGGAGTTCCTAACTAACTCATCACTGACCTAGACAACCAGGTGAGGGGAGTTCCTAACTAATCACTGACCTAGACAACCAGGTGAGGGGAGTTCCTAACTAACTCATCACTGACCTAGACAACCAGGTGAGGGGAGTTCCTAACTAACTCATCACTGAACTAGACAACCAGGTGAGGGGAGTTCCTAACTAACTCATCACTGACCTAGACAACCAGGTGAGGGGAGTTCCGAACTAATCACTGACCTAGACAACCAGGTGAGGGGAGTTCCTAACTAATCACTGACCTAGACAACCAGGTGAGGGGAGTTCCTAACTAATCACTGACCTAGACAACCAGGTGAGGGGAGTTCCGAACTAATCACTGACCTAGACAACCAGGTACAAGTGAACAGTAAGATCAGGGTTCCCCGCCATGCATAATATACAGATATGTGGTCTTGTAAACCAAAGTTTGAAATTATTGTTTTGGTCCAATATTATATCTGTTTGGGTTTCTTGTGGTCAATGTGCAGTCTACAAATTATTTATAATTATTTTCCGGCCATCTGCTAAAGAAAATAATTGGCCCGCAGCTAAATCTAGTTGATCACTGTACTAGACCCTCCATAGAATGGTCTCAGCCTTGATTTGTGCTACTCCACAATAGTCCTGGTCTCAATATTTGTGTTGGATGTATTTTTATTTATTTAACTAGGATACGTCCGTTAAGAACAAATACTTATTTACCATGACGGCCTACAGGGAAACAGTGGGTTAAACTGCCTTGTTCGGGGGAACAGTGGGTTAAACTGCCTTGTTCGGGGGAACAGTGGGTTAAACGGCCTTGTTCGGGGGAACAGTGGGTTAACTGCCTTATTCAGGGAAACAGTGGGTTAAACTGCCTTGTTCGGGGGAACAGTGGGTTAAACTGCCTTGTTCGGGGGAACAGTGGGTTAAACGGCCTTGTTCGGGGGAACAGTGGGTTAAACGGCCTTGTTCGGGGGAACAGTGGGTTAAACTGCCTTGTTCGGGGGAACAGTGGGTTAAACTGCCTTGTTCGGGGGAACAGTGGGTTAAACGGCCTTGTTCGGGGGAACAGTGGGTTAAACGGCCTTGTTCGGGGGAACAGTGGGTTAAACGGCCTTGTTCGGGGGAACAGTGGGTTAAACGGCCTTGTTCGGGGGAACAGTGGGTTAAACGGCCTTGTTCGGGGGAACAGTGGGTTAAACTGCCTTGTTCGGGGGAACAGTGGGTTAAACTGCCTTGTTCGGGGGAACAGTGGGTTAAACTGCCTTGTTCGGGGGAACAGTGGGTTAAACTGCCTTGTTCGACGGAACAGTGGGTTAAACGGCCTTGTTCGGGGGAACAGTGGGGTTAACGGCCTTGTTCGGGGGAACAGTGGGGTTAACTGCCTTGTTCGGGGGAACAGTGGGTTAAACGGCCTTGTTCGGGGGAACAGTGGATTAAACTGCCTTGTTCGGGGGAACAGTGGATTAAACTGCCTTGTTCGGGGGAACAGTGGGGTTAACTGCCTTGTTCGGGGGAACAGTGGGTTAAACGGCCTTGTTCGGGGGAACAGTGGGTTAAACTGCCTTGTTCGGGGGAACAGTGGGTTAAACGGCCTTGTTCGGGGGAACAGTGGATTAAACGGCCTTGTTCGGGGGAACAGTGGGTTAAACTGCCTTGTTCGGGGGAACAGTGGGTTAAACTGCCTTGTTCGGGGGAACAGTGGGTTAAACTGCCTTGTTCGACGGAACAGTGGGTTAAACGGCCTTGTTCGGGGGAACAGTGGGGTTAACGGCCTTGTTCGGGGGAACAGTGGGGTTAACTGCCTTGTTCGGGGGAACAGTGGGTTAAACGGCCTTGTTCGGGGGAACAGTGGATTAAACTGCCTTGTTCGGGGGAACAGTGGATTAAACTGCCTTGTTCGGGGGAACAGTGGATTAAACTGCCTTGTTCGGGGGAACAGTGGGGTTAACTGCCTTGTTCGGGGGAACAGTGGGTTAAACGGCCTTGTTCGGGGGAACAGTGGGTTAAACTGCCTTGTTCGGGGGAACAGTGGGTTAAACGGCCTTGTTCGGGGGAACAGTGGATTAAACGGCCTTGTTCGGGGGAACAGTGGGTTAAACTGCCTTGTTCGGGGGAACAGTGGGTTAAACTGCCTTGTTCGGGGGAACAGTGGGTTAAACTGCCTTGTTCGGGGGCAATAACGACATATTATTATTTCTTTTTTTTACTTTGTTAGCTCGGGGACTTGATCAAGCAACCTTTACGGTTACTGGCTACCTGTCTCTAACTACTAGGCTACCTGTCTCTAACTACTAGGCTACCTGTCTCTAACTACTAGGCTACCTGTCTCTAACCACTAGGCTACCTGTCTCTAACCACTAGGCTACCTGTCTCTAACCACTAGACTACCTGTCTCTAACCACTAGGCTACCTGTTTCTAACCACTAGACTACCTGTCTCTAACCACTAGGCTACCTGTCTCTAACCACTAGGTTACCTGTCTCTAACCACTAGGCTACCTGTCTCTAACCACTAGGCCACCTGTCTCTAACCACTAGGCCACCTGTCTCTAACCACTAGGCCACCTGTCTCTAACCACTAGGCCACCTGTCTCTAACCACTAGGCCACCTGTCTCTAACCACTAGGCCACCTGTCTCTAACCACTAGGCTACCTGTCTCTAACCACTAGGCTACCTGTCTCTAACCACTAGGCTACCTGTCTCTAACCACTAGGCTACCTGTTTCTAACCACTAGACTACCTGTCTCTAACCACTAGGCTACCTGTCTCTAACCACTAGGCCACCTGTCTCTAACCACTAGGCCACCTGTCTCTAACCACTAGGCCACCTGTCTCTAACCACTAGGCCACCTGTCTCTAACCACTAGGCCACCTGTCTCTAACCACTAGGCCACCTGTCTCTAACCACTAGGCCACCTGTCTCTAACCACTAGGTTACCTGCCTCTAACCACTAGGCTACCTGCCTCTAACCACTAGGCCACCTGCCTCTAACCACTAGGCCACCTGCCTCTAACCACTAGGCCACCTGCCTCTAACCACTAGGCTACCTGCCTCTAACCACTAGGATACCTGCCTCTAACCACTAGGCTACCTGTCTCTAACCACTTCCTGCCACCCCAAGGATGTGTGAAGTATGATGAACACAAATGTGCATTATTAATGATTAAATTGTGAAAGTTAGTAAGACACATGATTCATCGTCGTCGTCGTCGTTCGTCTGGTCATCCGGACGAACGGTAGAACTTCCACTGGTGATGCCGTTCACGTTCTCCTCATGCTGTATTTTCTCTTCAACAGACAGACCTCCTTCAAACAGGCAAAATTCCTGTTCCCTACCCCAACAAGTTCAGAGACGCCTGGGACGAGGTCCACGTGAAAATGCCCTGTTCAAAGAGCAACCTATTCCCCGTAGGAAATCAGGTACTGCTTCTACCGTAGTCACACGTTGTACTGTCACGTTTGAAGTTGGACTCACTAACTACAAGTGTTGTTTATAACTTACAAGTGATCGTCTGAGCCTACATCTCTCACCATTAGGGAAAGAGCTGATCTCCAGTGCCTTCAGAAAGTATTCATACGCCTGGATTTATTACACAATTTTGTTGTTGTTGTAGAATCACCTTTGGCAGCGAAGTCTCTTAAGAGCACACCTGGATTGTACAACATTTGCACGTTTTATTATTTTCTAAATTATTCAAGCTCTGTCAAATTGCTTATTGTTAATTGCTAGACAAAAAAAAACTGTCAAGTCTTGCCATAGATTTTCAAGCCAATTTAAAGTCAAAACTGTAGGCCACACAATCTCACAGAACAGGACCACTGAAGTGCATAGCGCTTAAAAATCATCTGTCCTCGGTTGCAACACTCCTTAACGAGTTCCAAACTGCCTCTGGAAGCAACATCAGACACAGGAACTGTTTGTCGGGAGCTTCATGTAATAGGTTTCCATGGCAGAGCAGCTGCACACAAGCCTAAGATCACCATGCTCAATGCCAAGCGTCGGCTGGGAATGGTGTGAAGCTCGCTGCCATTGGACTCTGGAGCAGTGGAAATGTGTTTTCTGGGGTGATGAATCACACTTCACCATCTGACAAATCTGGGTTTGGCAGATGTGAGGAGAAGGCTACCTGCCCCAATGCATAATGCCAACTGTTAAGTTTGGTGGAGGAGGAATCACGGCCCGGGGCTGTTTTCTATTTTTCGTGCTAGGCCCCTTAGTTCCAGTGAAGGGAAATTTTAACACATCGGCATACAAAAACATTCTAGACAATTCTGTGCTTCCATCTTTGTGGCAACAGTTTGGACAAAACCGTTAAATGTTTCAGCATGACAATGCCCTCCCATGCACAAAGTGAGGTCCATACAGAAATGGTTTGTTGAGATCGGTGTGGAAGAACTTGACAGGCCTGTACAGAGCCCTCACCTCAACCTCATCGAACACCTGTGGGAGGAATTGGAACACTGACTGCGAGCCAGGCATAATCGCCCAACATCAGTGCCCGACCTCACTAATGCTTTTGTAACTGAATGGAAGCAAGTCCCTGCCTCAACGTTCCAACATCTAGTGGAAAGCCTTCCCAGAAGAGTGGAGGCTGTTATGGCAGAAAAGGATGGGGACCAACTAGGAATTGTTTACAGATCCTTGCGCCATGCATTTTCATGCTGATACGTGAGTGGCGGCAGATGGACGGGCCTCAAGATCTCATGGTATTTCTGTACATTAAAATTGCCAAAGATAAAATGCAATTGTGTTCGTTGTTCATAGCTTATGCCTGCCCATAGCATAACCCCACCACCACCATGGGGCACTCTGTTCACGACGTTGACATCAGCAAACCGCTAGCTCACACAAAGCCATACACGCTGTCTGCCATAAGGCCGGTACAGTTGAAAGCGGGACTCATCCGTGAAGAGCACACTTCTCCAGCGTGTGGCCATCAAAGGTGAGCGTTTGTTCACTGAAGTCGGTTACGACGCCGAACTGCAGTCAGGGTGAAGACCCTGGTGAGGACGACGGGCACGCCGACGAGCTTCATGAGACGGTTTCTGACAGTTTGTGCAGAAATTCTTTGCTTGTGCAAACCCACACGCTTTCATCAGCTGTCTGGGTGGCTGGTCTCAGATGATCCCTGCAGGTGAAGAAGCCGCATGTGGAGGTCCTGGGCTGGCGTGGTTACACTGTGGTCTGCGGTTATGAGGCCGGTTGGACGTACTGCCAAATTATCTAACTTTATGTTAGAGAAATTAACATTACATTCTCTGGCAACAACTCGGGTGGACATTCCTGCAGTCAGCATGCCAATTGCACGCTCTATTAAAACTTCTGTGGTATTGTGTTGACAAAACGGCACATTTTAGTGGCCTTTTCTCGTCCCCAGCACAAGGTGCACATGTGTAATGATCATGCCGTTTTAATTCAGCTTCTTGTGATAGAAATAAGCTTGATGTGCTTGTGGAACATTTCTGTTATTTCAGCTCATGAAACATGGGACCAACACTTTACATGTTGCGCTTATATTTTTGGTTCAGTGTAATTCTAACAAATCAACAATAATATAAATAAGTTATTGACTTTGTTATATCCTTGGGAAGTTGTTCAAATGTTGTGTGTGTATATCTATAGCTGGAAAAGGCAGATTTTTTATGAGATATCTACTGTTGAAGTTGGAAGTTTACATACACCATAGTCAAATACATTTAAACTCTGTTTTTCACAATTCCTGACATTTAATCAAATAATAATAAATACCCCCTCAGTTAGGATCACCACTTTATTTTAAGAATGTGAATTGTCAGAATAATAGTAGAGAGAATTATTTCTTTCAGCTTTTATTTCTTTCATCACATTCCCAATGCGTCAGAAGATTACATACACTCAATTAATATTTGGTAGCATTGCCTTTAAATTGTTTAACTTGGGTGTTGGGTCAAACATTTCGGGTAGCCTTCCACAAGCTTCCCGCAATAAGTTGGGTGAATCCTGGCCCATTCCTCCTGACAGAGCTGGTGCAACTGAGTCAGGTTTGTAGGCCTCCTTGCTCCCACATGATTTTTCGTCAGTTCTGCCCACACATTATCTCTGGGATTGAGGTCAGGGCTTTGTGATGGCCACTCCAATACCTTGACATTGTTGTCCTTAAGCCATTTTGCCACAACTTTGGAAGTATGTTTGGGGTCATTGTCCATTTAAAAGACACATTTGCAACCAAGCTTTAACTTCCTGACTGATGCCTTGAGATATTGCTTCAATATTTCCACGTAAATCTTTCCTCATGATGCCATCTATTATGTGAAGTGCACCAGTCCCTCCTGCAGCAAAGCACCCCCACAACATGATGCTGCCACCCCCACAACATGACGCTGCCACCCCCACAACATGATGCTGCCACCCCCACAACATGATGCTGCCACCCCCACAACATGATGCTGCCACCCCCACAACATGATGCTGCCACCCCCACAACATGATGCTGCCACCCCCACAACATGACGCTGCCACCCCCACAACATGATGCTGCCACCCCCACAACATGATGCTGCCACCCCCACAACATGATGCTGCCACTCCCACAACATGATGCTGCCACCCCCACAACATGACGCTGCCACCTCCACAACATGACGCTGCCACCTCCACAACATGACGCTGCCACCCCCACAACATGATGCTGCCACCCCCACAACATGACGCTGCCACCCCCACAACATGATGCTGCCACCCCCGTGCTTCACAGTTGGTATGGTGTTCTTCAGCTTGCAAGCCTCCCCCTTTTTCCTCCAAAGGAAAGGACATTTTTACAAAATGTACGATCTTTGTCTCCCTGTGCAGTTGCAAACCGTAGTCTGGCTTTTTTGGCGGGTTTGGAGCAGTGGCTTCTTCCTTGCTGATCGGCCTTTCAGGTTATGTCAATATTGGACTCGTTTTACTGTGGATATAGATACTTTTGTATTTTTTCCTCCAGCATCTTCACAAGGTCCTTTGCTGTTGTTCTGGGATTGATTTGCACTTTTCGCACCAAAGTGCATTCATCTCTAGGAGACAGAACGTGTCTACTTCCTGAGTGGTATGACGGATGCTTGGTCCCATGGTGGTTATACTTGCATACTATTGTTTGTACGGATGAACGTGGTACCTTCAGGCGTTTGAAAATTGCTCCCAAGGATGAACCAGACTTGTGGAGGTCTACAATTTTTTTTCTAAGGTCTTGGCTGATTTCCCCATGATGCCAAGCAAAGAGGCACTGAGTTTGAAGGTAGGCCTTGAAATACATCCACAGGTACACCTCCAATTGACTCAAATGATGTCAATTAGCCTATCAGAAGCTTCTAAAGCCATGGCATAATTTTCTGGAATGTTCCAAGCTGTTTAAAGGCACAGTCAACTTAGTGTATGTAAACTTCTGACCCACTGGAATTGTGATTAAGTGAAATAATCTGTCAGTAAACAATTGTTGGAAAAACTATTTGTGTCACGCACAAAGTAGATGTCCTAACCAACTTGTCAAAACTATAGTTTGTTAACAAGAAATATGTGGAGTGGTTGAAAAATGAGTTTTAATGACTCCGACCTAAGTGTATGTAAACTTCCGACTTCAACTGTATACTGTCAAATAAAATCAATCAGGGATACTAATAAAGGCATTAGTCTTGTGATGATGCAAATGAATATCATGTTTTAGAAAGAACCGACCACTAACCCTGACCTGACCTGTACGATCAGGAAAGATTAGGAGGAGGAGGATGATGATGATGGTGGTGGTATTTAACTTCCTGGTTTTGCAGGAAGTGCAGGAACGGTGGGAACTCATCCAGAAAGCTTTAAACAGAGAATTTTCCAGTTCCCATGATGTGAAGGTAAGTTAATGACTCAATTTATATTTTGTTTGTTTGTTCACTGTGGAGCAATTTTTAAAAAAAATTTTGTAAATGTGTTTTTATTTAACCAGGTTAGGCCAGTTGAGAACAAGTTCTCATTTACAACTGCAACCTGGCCAAGATAAAGCAAAGCAGTGTGACACAAACAACAACAGAGTTACACATAAACAAACATTACAGTCAATAACACAAAAGAAAAATCTATGTACAGTGTGTGGAAGAGTAAGGAGGCATAGGCCATACTGGGGAAATAATTACAATTTAGCATTATGCAATGTATTCAACATGTACAGTATCTATTGTTGACCAGATGCATCAATATTAGATATTATTAGTATTATTATTAAGAGAGAGGATGTTTTATGTGGTGTTAAAATGCATATTCACTGTGTAATGAAATGTGGTTTTTAGAGAGAGGACCTATCTATCAAAACCATTATTGTATAAATAATACTTGTTATTACCCGAATTGGCCATGAGATGGCACCAAGATCCCAGATATCAAGGCAAAGATACTTACTGCAAAAAAACACACAAAAAATGCACGCGCGTCCTGTACTGAACATTGTTTTTAATGACATTTATTGGTGTCCCCATTTTAGAATGCCATATTGAAGTACAATGTTGCTCATGCCAAGAGATGGGACTTCACAGTTCTTCATTTGTTCTGCAACAAGGTAAGAAAAGAATGTTCTTGGGTTTTAACCATCCACCTTCTAAAATATAGTCATCAGGTGGACCGTCTGGGTTCAAGGACATCTGAAAAATAAAATCCTTTCTGGCCCCATCCGTTTAAACACACACACACACACACACACACACACACACACACACACACACACACACAATCAGCATCTGGTTTGAAGAACCACTATTACCACTATTAAACTAATCATGTTTTTAGTGTCAATGAATATACCAGTCAGATTGGCATAAACCACAGGGCTGTCTAGATCTAGTCTGGTTCAGACACAGCACAGATGGACCAATGATCCGTTCATACGGAGTCAGTCATCTGGCTACATCTGCCTCTCTAAAGACCGCAACCGTTATACAGCTGACGCTGTGCTTTTAGCTGTGTGTTATCGGTGAAATGTTACCTTTTTTTAAAATAAAATAGTTTTGAAGTGACAAACTGATTACATTTATCACTGTCTGTCTTCCCCTATTAATATTTAGGTCTTACAAATCGCTGGTAAAAAACGACAGATTAAATATCTCATGAAACGGACTGTGAGGGGACACATTATGTTGTATTTTAAATTTGTCACTGTCATTGTCATTGTCTTTTTTTTTTTGTGTATCAGTGTTTTGTTAATTGTCATGTTTTGTTTGGAAGATTCACAAAAAAGCTAATAACAAAATGAATACATTTGATTGGTTTATAGCCGAAATCACTTTTTTTAATTATTTTTTTATATCAAAATTCTTAAATTCATTCTCTGTAAATTGTGAATAACTTACTCTGGGGACTAGCCTCTTTACTGTCTGAAACTCAATGGCGTCTAGGATGATGTGGTCCCCCAAGTGACTGTACGTACATAACCCAACCAGAAGCAATGGATTACAGGCAACACCCGCACTGAGCTAAAGGGTTGAGCTGCCGCTTTCAAGGAGTGGGACTGTAACTTGGAAGCTAATAAGAAATTCCGCTATGCCCTCCGACGAACCATCAAACAGGCAAAGCGTCAATACAGGACTAAGATCGAAGCGTACTACACCGGCTCTGACGCTCGTCGGATGTGGCAGGGCCTGCAAACCATTACAGACTACAAGGGAAGCACAACCGAGAGCTGCCCAGTGACACGAGCCTACCAGACGAGCTAAACTACTTCTATGCTCGCTTTGAGGCAAATGTCACTGAAACAACATGCATGAGAGCACCGGCTGTTCTGGAAGACTGTGTGATCACGCACTCCGTAGCCGATGTGAGTAAGACCTTTAAACAGGTCAACATTCCCAAGGCCGCAGGGCCGGACGGATTACCAGGATGTGTACTGCGAGCATGCGCTGACCAACTGGCAAGTGTCTTCACTGACATTTTCAACCTCTCCCTGTCCGAGTCTGTAATATCAACATGTTTTAAGAAGAACACCATAGTGCCTGTGTCCAAGAACACCAAGGTAACCTGCCTAAATGACTACAGACCCGTGGCATTCACATCCGTAGCCATGAAGTGCTTTGAAAGGCTGGTCATGGCTCACATCAACACCATTATCCCAGAAACCCTAAACCCATTCCAATTTGCATACCACCACAACAGATCCACAGATGATGCAATCTCTATTGCACTCCACACTGCCCTTTCCCACCTGGACAAAAGGAACACCTATGTGAGAATGCTATTCATTGACTACAGCTCAGTATTCAATACCACAGTGCCCTCAAAGCTCATCAATAATCTAAGGACCCTGGGATTAAACACCTAGGTAACACATCCACCACGCTGATCCTCAACACAGGGGTCCCTCAGGGGTGCGTGCTCAGTCCCCTCCTGTACTCCCTGTTCACTCATGAATGAACGGACAGGCACAACTCCAACACCATAATTAAGTTTGCCGATGACAGAACAGTGATCACCGACAATGAATAGACAGCCTATAGGAAGGAGGTCATAAACCTGGCCGTGTGGTGCCAGGACAACAACCTCTCCCTCAACGTGATTAAGACAAAGATGATTGTGGACTACAGGAAAAAGAGGACCAAGCACACCCCCATTCTCATCGCCGGGGCTGCAGTGGAGCAGGTTGAGAGCTTCAAGTTCCTTGGTACATGGTACAAGCACACCAAGAGGGCACGACAAAACCTATTCCCCCTCAGGAGACTGAAAAGATTTGGCATGGGTCCTCCGATCCTCAAAATGTTCTACAGCTGCACCATCGAGAGCATCCTAACTGGTTGCATCACTGCCTGGTACGGAAACTGCTCTGCCTCCGAACGCAAGGCACTACAGAGGGTAGTGCGAACGGCCCAGTACATCACTGGTGCCAAGCTTCTTGCCATCCAGGACCTCTATCAATCGGTGTCCGAGGAAGGCCCTAAGAATTGTGAAAGACTCCAGCCACCTAAATCATTGACTGTTCTCTCTGCTACCGCAAGGCAAGCGGTACCGGAGCGCCAAGTCTAGGTCCAAGAGGCTTCTAAACAGCGTTTACACCCCAAGCCATAAGACTCCTGAACACCTAATCAAAGGGCTTGCCAGACTATTGGCATTGCGCTCTCCCCCTCTTTTACGCCACTGCTAATCTTGGTTTTAACATCTATGCATAGTCATATTAAGAACTCTACCTATATCTATATATTACCTCAACTAAATGGTTCCCCCGCACATTGACTCTGTACCGGTACACCCCTGTATATAGTCTCACTATTGTTATTTTACTAATGCTCTTTAATTAATTACTTGTTACTTTTTTTTCTAATTCTTATCTGTATTTTTTTTTGTAATTATATATATATATTTTTAACTGCTTTGTTGGTTTAAGGGCTTGTAAGTCGGCATTACACTGTAAGGTTGTATTCGGCACAAGTGACTAATAAAATGTAATTTGATAGATCATTTACAGGGCCATACAGCCCAGCGAAGTCCTGGATGCACTCAGTGATGAGAGAGCTGCCTTTATTGGCTGTCTCTTATCTAGTGGCAAACTCACCATCCTATACTCATCTCTCTGTCTCTCCCTCTCTTTGCCTGTGTCTCTGTCTGCCTGTGTCTCTGTCTGTCTTATCTAGTGGCAAACTCACCATCCTCTACTCATCTCTCTCTCTCCCTCTCTTTGTCTTTCCCTGTCTCTGTCTGCCTGTGTCTCTGTCTCTCTCTCTTATCTGTCGCCAGTTGGCACCTGTCCTGTCTTGTTGCTCTAGCTACAGTTCTTTCTTGGTCCCAAATCTTTTGTGCTCTCTTGCTGACGATCACAATATGAGTTGGCAAGACAACACTTACCCATCTGGGACCGGGCTACAGCAGACCAGTCAGAGAGAACCTCCAAATAATCGCAACACCAGCACCTGCCTGCTATCTAGCTAACCGTCACTAGGGAAAATGGGATCAATTTGCCTGCCATCTAGCTAAACGTCACTAGGGAAAATGGGATCAATTTGCCTGCTATCTAGCTAACCGTCACTAGGGAAATGGGATCCATCTGCCTGAATCTGCCTCAGTCTCCTGAGGGGTAAAAGGTTTTGTCGTGCCCTCTTCACGACTGTCTTGGTGTGCTTGTACCATGTTAGTTTGTTGGTGATGTGGACACCAATTCCTTTTTATAAAAGACGGGTGACATCTTGTTGGTTTATAAAGACTAGTCATCAACTGATTTTAAAGGAGCGGTGTGTCGTTCTCTCTACAGCTCTGCTGTTTGTTCTTCAAACATCCCATTTTAATGCTGATGATCCTGTTATTTACTTGAGTCAATTGGTTTATAAAGTCTTTAATAGTAAATTAAGTGATTTATATTTATTATTGTTATTTACTGTTGATTTATATTTATTGTTATTTACTGTTGTGCCTCGTCTCTTACGAAAGAGCTTCTTAGAACATGCTACATTATTATTTTATTATTTTATTATTGTATTATTTTATTATTGTTCTTTTTATACTGTTCAACATACCTTTTGTCAATTGAAGCTTATCCTCAATACTGACTAAACTAATGGTGTTTTCTAAAGCAAGAAATAGACCTCTGAACCTTTCACCTATTACTATCTGTCAGGGCAAGGAGATTGAGACTGTAACCTCATATAAATATCTTGGAATTTTAATTGAAGATGGCCTCTCTTTTAAATTGCGTATTCAACAACTTACAAAAAAAAAATTGAAGCTGAAATTGGGATTTTATTTTAGGAATAAGGTTTTTCTTTTGAAGCCAGAAGGAGAATAGTATCAGCTACATTTGTGCCTTTACTAGACTATGGGGATATTTTATATATGAATGCTTCCGCTCAGGGTTTGAGATCAATTGACACTCTTTACCATGGCACTTTGAGATTTATTTTAAACTGCAAAACCCTTACGCAACACTGCACTTTGTATACCAGGGTTGGCTGGCCTTCTCTAGTCACTCGTAGGCTCATAGGCTCAGTCACTGGTATACTTTCATTTACGAAGCCATTTTGGGTTTACTACCTTTTTATTTGTGCATTTTTATTGTTCAGGAATGTGGTGGGTCGTCTCTTCGTTCGCTGGACTTTATCCTGCTAACTGTTCCAAATGTCTGAACTGAATTTGGTAACTGAATTATGTACTCTGCGCCATCGTCTTGGAACACCTTACAAAATACTTTTAAACTGGAAGAACTTGTCCCGATTGGTGTTTTTTAAATCACTGATGAAGGATCTTGAGACTGATTCCCTGACCTGTCAATGTTTTTAATTAGCTGTTTTTGATTTTGTTATACTCTTGTGAATTCTATGGTTTTTACTAGATTTCTTGTGGTTTTTCATGTTTGTCTGTAATTGTTGTAATGACTTGGTGCTGCCTATCTTGGCCAGGACGCTCTTGAAAAATATATTTTAAATCTCAATGAGCCCTTCCTGGTTAAATAAAGGTTTAAATAATAAATAGCTCCAGTAGAGCTACGAGAGAATATAATTGTTTGAAAAGACACCATTTCATTGTTTGTTGTCTCAAGAAAATACAGTACCAGGCAAAAGGTTACACTCAAATCAAATGTATTTATATAGCCCTTCGTACATCAGCTGATATCTCAAAGTGCTGTACAGAAACCCAGCCTAAAACCCCAAACAGCAAGCAATGCAGGTGTAGAAGCACGGTGGCTAGGAAAAACTCCCTAGAAAGGCCAAAACCTAGGAAGAAACCAAGAGAGGAACCAGGCTATGAGGGGTGGCCAGTTCTCTTCTGGCTGTGCCGGGTGGAGATTATAACAGAACATGGCCAAGATGTTCAAATGTTCATAAATGACCAGCATGGTCAAATAATAATAATCACAGGCAGAACAGTTGAAACTGGAGCAGCAGCACGGCCAGGTGTCATCATGTCAGGTAGTCCTGAGGCATGGTCCTAGGGCTCAGGTCCTCTCACCTACTCATTTTTTATTTATTTTTACTATTTTCTACGTTGTAGAATAATAGTAAAGATATCAAAACTATGAAATAACACCAAACATGTAGTAACCAAAAAAGTGTTGAACAAATCTAAATATATTTCAGATTCTTCAAAGTATTTGCAAAGCTGTCATCAAGGCAAAAGGGTGGCTATTTTGAAGAATCTCAAATATATATTTAAAAAAAATTAGTTTAACTCTTTTTTTTTTTGGTTACTACATGAATCCATATGTGTGTTATTTCATCGTTTTGATGTCTTCACTATTCTATATATCCCTCTCTATTTCGAGCGTGTCAAGACGGCAGCGTAGCCTAGTGGGTAGAGCGTGCGTTGGGCCAGTAACCAAAAGGTTGCTGGATCGAATCCCCGAGCTGACAAGGTAAAAAAAAATCTGTAATTCTGCCCCTGAACAAGGCAGTTAACCCACTGTTCCCCGGGTGCTGAAGACGTGGATGTTGATTAAGGCTACCCCCCCCCCCCCATAAATCTCTCACTCAGAGGACTTGGGTTAAATGCACATTTCAGTTGAAGGCATTCAGTTGTACAACTGACTAGGTATCCCCCATTCCCTTTTCTTTATCTTTAGGCACAAAATGTAATTGATATAATGTACAGTACGTATGAGAATGGCAGTGCTGTGGCGGCAGCTATACATTCAGGGGGGAAACGGGAGTCGAGAACTCATTTAATCCCATTCCGTGTAAAGGTAGCATTAGGCAGGAGTAGTCGGAGGAAAACAGCTGCCTGACGACATATATCACAGAGAAAACGCAATGCATTATTCCCTTCTTAAACCTGTCAAATTGATTTGCAAAACACTTATGTCATAAATCATGTTTTATAGAATGAATTATTTAAATGTTGTTTTACACATAGGAAATACAATACATGAATAAAAGTGTGGACACCTGCTCGTCGAACATCTCATTCCAAAATCATTAATTTGGAGTTCGTCCCCCCTTTGCTGTTATAACAGCCTCCATTCTTCTGGGAAGGCTTTCCACTAGATGTTGGAACATTGCTGCTATAACAGCCTCCACTCTTCTGGGAAGGCTTTTCCACTAGATGCTGGAACATTGCTGCTATAACAGCCTCCACTCTTCTGGGAAGGCTTTCCACTAGATGTTGGAACATTGCTGTTATAACAGCCTCCATTCTTCTGGGAAGGCTTTCCACTAGATGTTGTAACATTGCTGCTATAACAGCCTCCACTCTTCTGGGAAGGCTTTCCACTAGATGTTGGAACATTGCTGCTATAACAGCCTCCACTCTTCTGGGAAGGCTTTCCACTAGATGTTGGAACATTGCTGCTATAACAGCCTCCATTCTTCTGGGAAGGCTTTTCCACTAGATGTTGGAACATTGCTGTTATAACAGCCTCCACTCTTCTGGGAAGGCTTTCCACTAGATGTTGTAACATTGCTGCTATAACAGCCTCCATTCTTCTGGGAAGGCTTTCCACTAGATGTTGGAACATTGCTGCTATAACAGCCTCCACTCTCCTGGGAAGGCTTTCCACTAGATGTTGGAACATTGCTGCTATAACATCCTCCATTCTTCTGGGAAGGCTTTCCACTAGATGTTGGAACATTGCTGCTATAACAGCCTCCACTCTTCTGGGAAGGCTTTTCCACTAGATGTTGGAACATTTCTGAGGGGACTTAATTCCATTCAAATCGAATTTACTGCTCACATACACATATTTAGCAGGTGTTATTGAGGGTGTAGCAAAATGCTTATGTTTAACAGTGCAGTAGCATCTAACAACTCACAACTATACACACACGTAAAAAATAATGGCATTAATGAGGTCGGGTACCGATGTTGGGCGATTTGGCTAACAGTCAGTGTTCGTTGAGGTCAGGGCTCTGTGCCATTCAAGTTCTTCCACACCGATCTCGACAAACCATTACTGTATGGACCTTGCTTTGTGCACGGGGGCATTGTCATGCTGAAACAGGAAAGAGCCTTCCCCAAACTGCTGCCACGATGTTGGAACCACAGAAACATCTACAATGTTATCGTATGCTGCAGCGTTAAGATTTCCCTTCACTGGAACTAAGGGGCCCGAACCATGAAAAACAGCCCTAGACCATTAGTCCTCCTCCACCAAACTTTACAGTTGGCACTATGCATTGGGGCAGGCAGCCTTCTCCTGGCATCGGCCAAACCCAGATTCGTCTGTTGGACTGCCAGATGGTGAAGTGTGATTCATCACTCCAGCGAACGTGTTTCCACTGCTCCAGAGTCCAATGGCGGCGAGGTTTACACCACTCCAGCCGACACTCCAGCCGAGGCATTGCGCATGATTAACTTAGGCTTTTGTGAGGTCATGGAAAACCATTTCATGAAGTATCCGACAAACAGTTATTGTTATCATTTTTTGTTATGAGCTACGAGCTTTTGTGTCCTACCACTTCGCGGCTGAGCCGTTGTTGCTCCTAGACGTTTCCACTTGACAATAACAGCACTTACCAGGGCAGCTCTGGCAGGGCAGAAATTTGACGGAACTGACTGGTTGGAAAGGTGGCATCCAATGAAGGTGCTGCGTTGAAAGTCACTGAGCTCTTCAGTAAGGCCATTCTACTGCCAATGTTTGTCTATGGAGATCACATGGCTGTGTGCTCGATTTGTATACACCTGTCAGCAACGGGTGTGGTTGATATTGCCGAATACACATTTGAAGGGGTGTCCACATACTTTTGTATATGTAGTGGCCATATTTTTCCTCACAATAAAATTGAAGCGACGTGCGCTTGTATCAGGAGACGCTTGTTTTTATGAAACCAAAAAACAGAAATATGAGGTACCATATTCTAGAATATGATCCCCCCCCCACACACACACACACTATGTATTTTTGGGACACTATGTTTTTTGGGGACAACTGACAAGCTAATAACTTGATGTACAGCATAGGTGGGGGAGGGATAGAGAGGGAGAAGAAGTAGTGGTAAACATGGAGAGGAGGTAGTGGTAAATATAGAGAGGAGGAGAGAGGAGGTAGTGGTAAATATAGAGAGGAGGTAGTGGTAAATGGAGAGAGGAGGTAGTGGTAAATGGAGAGAGGAGGTAGTGGTAAATATAGAGGAGGTAGTGGTAAATATAGAGGAGGTAGTGGTAAATATAGAGGAGGTAGTGGTAAATGGAGAGAGGAGGTAGTGGTAAATGGAGAGAGGAGAGGAGTTAGTGGTAAATGGAGAGAGGAGAGGAGTTAGTGGTAAATGGAGAGAGGAGAGGAGTTAGTGGTAAATATAGAGGGGAGAGGAGGTAGTGGTAAATATAGAGGGGAGAGGAGGTAGTGGTAAATGGAGAGAGGGGGTAGTGGTAAATGGAGAGAGGGGGTAGTGGTAAATATAGAGGGGGGAGGAGGTAGTGGTAAATATAGAGGGGGTAGTGGTAAATATAGAGAGGAGGTTGTGTTAAATATAGAGGGGAGAGGAGGTAGTGGTAAATGGATAAAGGAGGTAGTGGTAAATATAGGCGGGAGAGGAGGTTGTGGTAAATATAGAGAGGAGGTTGTGTTAAATATAGAGGGGAGAGGAGGTAGTGGTAAATGGATAAAGGAGGTAGTGGTAAATATAGGCGGGAGAGGAGGTTGTGGTAAATATAGAGAGGAGATTGTGGTAAATATAGAGAGGAGGTTGTGGTAAATATAGAGAGGAGGTTGTGGTAAATATAGAGAGGAGGTTGTGGTAAATATAGAGAGGAGGTTGTGGTAAATATAGAGAGGAGGTTGTGGTAAATATAGAGAGGAGGTTGTGGTAAATATAGAGAGGAGGTAGTGGTAAATGTAGAGAGGAGGTAGTGGTAAATGTAGAGAGGAGGTAGTGGTAAATGTAGAGAGGAGGTAGTGGTAAATATAGAGGGGAGAGGAGGTAGTGGTAAATATAGAGGGGAGAGGAGGTAGTGGTAAATGGAGAGAGGAGGTAGTGGTAAATATAGAGGGGAGGTAGTGGTAAATATAGAGGGGAGGGGAGGTAGTGGTAAATATAGAGGGGAGAGGAGGTAGTGGTAAATATAGAGAGGAGGTAGTGGTAAATATAGAGTGGAGTGGAGAGGAGGTAGTGGTAAATATAGAGAGGAGGTAGTGGTAAATATAGAGAGGAGGTAGTGGTAAATATAGAGAGGAGGAGAGAGGAGGTAGTGGTAAATGTAGGCTGGAGAGGAGGTTGTGGTAAATATAGGCGGGAGAGGAGGTTGTGGTAAATGTAGAGAGGGGGTAGTGGTAAATATAGAGAGGAGGTAGTGGTAAATATAGAGAGGAGGTAGTGGTAAATATAGAGAGGAGGTAGTGGTAAATATAGAGAGGGGTAGTGGTAAATATAGAGAGGGGGTTGTGGTAAATATAGAGAAGAGGTAGTGGTAATTATAGAGAAGAGGTAGTGGTAATTATAGAGAGGAGGTAGTGGTAATTATAGAGAGGAGGTAGTGGTAATTATAGAGAGGAGGTAGTGGTAAATATAGAGAGGAGGTAGTGGTAAATATAGAGAGGAGGTAGTGGTAAATGGAGAGAGGAGGTAGTGGTAAATATAGAGAGGAGGTAGTGGTAAATGGAGAGAGGAGGTAGTGGTAAATGGAGAGAGGAGGTAGTGGTAAATGGAGAGAGGAGGTAGTGGTAAATGGAGAGAGGAGGTAGTGGTAAATGGAGAGAGGAGGTAGTGGTAAATGGAGAGAGGAGGTAGTGGTAAATGGAGAGAGGAGGTAGTGGTAAATGGAGAGAGGAGGTAGTGGTAAATGGAGAGAGGAGGTAGTGGTAAATGGAGAGAGGAGGTAGTGGTAAATGGAGAGAGGAGGTAGTGGTAAATATAGAGAGGAGGTAGTGGTAAATATAGAGAGGAGGAGAGAGGAGGTAGTGGTAAATATAGAGAGGAGGTAGTGGTAAATATAGATGGGGGTAGTGGTAAATGTAGAGAGGAGGTAGTGGTAAATGTAGAGAGGAGGTAGTGGTAAATATAGGCTGGAGAGGAGGTTGTGGTAAATATAGGCGGGAGAGGAGGTTGTGATGAATGTAGAGAGGGGGTAGTGGTAAATATAGAGAGGAGGAGAGAGGAGGTAGTGGTAAATATAGAGAGGAGGTAGTGGTAAATATAGAGAGGGGGTAGTGGTAAATATAGAGAGGGGGTAGTGGTAAATATAGAGGGGGTAGTGGTAATTATAGAGAGGAGGTAGTGGTAAATATAGAGAGGGGGTAGTGGTAAATATAGAGGGGGTAGTGGTAAATATAGAGAGGGGGTAGTGGTAAATATAGAGAGGGGGTAGTGGTAAATATAGAGAGGAGGAGAGAGGAGGTAGTGGTAAATATAGATAGGAGGTAGTGGTAGATATAGTGGAGGAGGTGGTGGTAAATATAGAGTGGAGGAGAGAGGAGGTAGTGGTAAATATAGAGAGGAGGTAGTGGTAAATATAGAGGAGGAGAGAGGAGGTAGTGGTAAATATAGAGAGGTGGTAGTGGTAAATATAGAGGAGGAGAGAGGAGGTAGTGGTAAATATAGAGAGGAGGTAGTGGTAAATATAGAGTGGAGGAGAGAGGAGGTAGTGGTAAATATAGAGAGGAGGTAGTGGTAAATATAGAGGAGGAGAGAGGAGGTAGTGGTACATATAGAGAGGAGGTAGTGGTAAATATAGAGAGGAGGTAGTGGTAAATATAGAGAGGAGGAGAGAGGAGGTAGTGGTAAATATAGAGAGGGGGTAGTGGTAGATATAGAGAGGAGGTAGTGGTAAATGTAGAGAGGAGGTAGTGGTAAATGTAGAGGAGGAGAGAGGAGGTGGTGGTAAATATAGAGAGGAGGTAGTGGTAAATATAGAGAGGAGGTAGTGGTAAATATAGAGAGGAGGAGAGAGGAGGTAGTGGTAAATATAGAGAGGAGGTAGTGGTAGATATGGAGGAGAGAGGAGGTGGTGCTAAATATAGAGAGGAGGTAGTGGTAAATATAGAGTGAAGGAGAGAGGAGGTAGTGGTAAATATAGAGAGGAGGTAGTGGTAAATATAGAGGAGGAGAGAGGAGGTGGTGGTAAATATAGAGAGGAGGTAGTGGTAAATATAGAGTGGAGGAGAGAGGAGGTAGTGGTAAATATAGAGAGGAGATAGTGGTAAATATAGAGGAGAGAGGAGGTAGTGGTAAATATAGAGGTAGTGGTAAATATAGAGAGGAGGTAGTGTTAAATATAGAGAGGAGGAGAGAGGAGGTAGTGGTAAATAAAGAGAGGAGGAGAGAGGAGGTAGTGGTAAATATAGAGAGGAGGAGAGAGGAGGTAGTGGTAAATATAGAGAGGGGGTAGTGGTAAATATAGAGAGGAGGTAGTGGTAAATGTAGAGAGGAGGTAGTGGTAAATGTAGAGAGGAGGTAGTGGTAAATATAGAGAGGAGGTAGTGGTAAATATAGAGAGGAGGTAGTGGTAAATATAGAGAGGAGGTAGTGGTAAATATAGAGAGGAGGTAGTGGTAAATGTAGAGAGGAGGTAGTGGTAAATGTAGAGAGGAGGTAGTGGTAAATGTAGAGAGGAGGTAGTGGTAAATGTAGAAAGGAGGTAGTGGTAAATATAGAGAGGAGGTAGTGGTAAATATAGAGGAGAGAGGAGGTGGTGGTAAATATAGAGAGGAGGTGGTGGTAAATATAGAGAGGAGGTAGTGGTAAATATAGAGTGGAGGAGAGAGGAGGTAGTGTAAAATATAGAGAGGAGATAGTGGTAAATATAGAGGAGAGAGGAGGTAGTGGTAAATATAGAGGAGTTAGTGGTAAATATAGAGAGGAGGTAGTGGTAAATATAGAGAGGAGGAGATAGGAGGTAGTGGTAAATATAGAGAGGAGAGAGGAGGTAGTGGTAAATATAGAGACTAGGAGAGAGGAGGTAGTGGTAAATATAGAGAGGAGGTAGTGGTAAATGTAGAGAGGATGTAGTGGTAAATATAGAGAGGAGGTAGTGGTAAATATAGAGAGGAGGTAGTGGTAAATGTAGAGAGGAGGTAGTGGTAAATGTAGAGAGGAGGTAGTGGTAAATGTAGAGAGGAGGTAGTGGTAAATGTAGAGAGGAGGTAGTGGTAAATGTAGAGAGGAGGTAGTGGTAAATGTAGAGAGGGGGTAGTGGTAAATATAGAGAGGGGTAGTGGTAAATATAGAGAGGAGGTAGTGGTAAATATAGAGGAGGAGAGAGGAGGTAGTGGTAAATATAGAGAGGAGGTAGTTGTAAATGTAGAGAGGAGGTAGTGGTAAATGTAGAGAGGAGGTAGTGGTAAGTATAGAGAGGAGGTAGTGGTAAATGTAGAGAGGAGGTAGTGGTAAATGTAGAGAGGAGGTAGTGGTAAATATAGAGAGGGGGTAGTGGTAAATATAGAGAGGAGGTAGTGGTAAATATAGTGAGGAGGTAGTGGTAAATTGGAATCTGTCTCCATCCTCAGCAGTCTCTCCTTGGCAGCCCCCTCTCCTCTCCAGCCCCCTCTTCTCTCCTTGGCAGCCCCCTCTCCCTCTCTGGCAGCCCACTCTCCTCCCCTTGGCAGCCCCCTCTCCTCTTCTCTGCAGCCTCCTCTTCTCTGCAGCCTCTTCTCCTCGGCAGCCTCCTCTCCTCGGCAGCCCCCTCTCCTCGACAGCCCCCTCTCCGGTCTCTGGCAGCCCCCTCTCCGGTCTCTGGCAGCCCCCTATCCTCTCTTGGCAGCCCCCTCTCCGGTCTCTGGCAGCCCCCTCTCCTCTCTTCAGCAGCCCCCTCTCCTCGGAAGCCCCCTCTCCCTTCTTCGGCAGCCCCCTCCGGTGTTTGGCAGCCCCCTCTCCTCGGCAGCCCCCTATCCGGTCTCTGGAAGCCCACTCCCCTCTCCTTGGCAGCCCCCTCTCCTTGGCAGCCCCCTCTTCATCCGGCAGCGCCCTCTCCTCTCCTCGGCAGCCCCCTCTCCTCTCCTCGGCAGCCCCCTCTCCGGTCTCTGTCAGCCCCCTCTCCGGTCTCTGGCAGCCCCCTCTCCTCTCCTCGGCAGCCCCCTCTCCGGTCTCTGGCATCCCCCTCTCCTCTAACTTGATGACTTTCCGTTTGATGTGATGTATAGACCTGTTTCAAGTCAAAACAGCCAGTGTTAGTTCAGTTGATTTGATCGTCTGTCTCCCTGTGATTTAGAGGTAACCCGGGGCAATGCTAGCTCAGCTAAATCCCATCTCTTCCATCCCTACCCATCAGGCCCTGCTTCATTCATTATACCCAGAGGGATCCGTTATGATTTCACCCAGGTTATTACTTATGACAGTGTTTAGTCAGGCCCTGTTTCCTACAATATAAATGCCTCTCCTGTGGCCCAATGCTAAATCGGCAGTCAAGTCTCCCTGTCTCTACTCTGTCCAGGAAGTGAACACACTTCCTATCCTTCACACATGAGACGCACACACGCACTGATAGACGCGCAGGCAGGCAGGCAGACGCACACACACACACACTGATAGACGCGCAGGCAGACACACACACGCACTGATAGACGCGCAGGCAGGCAGACACACACACGCACTGATAGACGCGCAGGCAGGCAGGCAGGCAGACACACACACGCACTGATAGACGCGCAGGCAGACACACACACACACACTCACTCACGGTTCATGATCATCTGTTCGAGGAAGAAGCCACGTTTAATCAGCCCCCCCCCCCCCCCCCCCCCCAATGCTCCCTCCCTAAAACCTTGATGAAATTGCTCAGTGATTGATCACACTGACATCTGTCAGCCGATACGGCTGTAAATAAATACATAGTTGTACATATCTTCAATGATGGAGTAACAGCACTTAGGCCTATATGGGTCATTCTACAGAAGGGGGTGTTTAGGCCTATATGGGTCATTCTACAGAAGGGGGTGTTTAGGCCTATATGGGTCATTCTACAGAAGGGGGTGTTTAGGCCTATATGGGTCATTCTACAGAAGGGGGTGTTTAGGCCTATATGGGTCATTCTACAGAAGGGGGTGTTTAGGCCTATATGGGTCATTCTACAGAAGGGGGTGTTTAGGCCTATATGGGTCATTCTACAGAAGGGGGTGTAATTTGTATCCATTTTTACCATTCGTATTTGTATCCTATTTTCCCCCCAGACTTTCAGCGTGTGTTCCAGGTAGACATATATATATATATATATATATACTACTCACACACTTTCTATTGCATATTTGACATATTTTCCTTAATTCATTACAACCCCACTAAATTTGTCGCAACGGAAACGTAGTGAACACGGTTAAAGTAAAAAAAGAGAACCTTGCACAGTGTCGTGATCATGTTGATGATTTAATTTCAGAAAAAAATAATTCACACTAAATTGATAAAATAGTCAAACCAGGATGTTAACCTGATTTTCAAAATATTTAAATTGAATTTAGAAATATATAATTCTCTATTTTTTCTCTGTAAATGTTCAATATTGATGGTTTGAATATGAAACTTGATTGATTTGAATTACTTTTTTTTAATTTAATGAATTGTATTAATGTCTAAAAATATGACTTTAGCTGTCTTTATTTTGGCCTGGTGGAGGACGGCAGGGTACAATACATTACAGCTGTATAGCACATTAGACTGTTTTTTTGGGCCAGATAGATGTCAATGTTTGGCCTCTTGGAAGGTTTGAGCCTCCCCCCTCTTGCAGGCTATGCATCTCAAATACTCTATGCTTTTTTTCCCCCCTAACGTGTGCACTTACCCATTACCCACATGGGGGGGTCCTTTTGTAGCTCAGTTGGTAGAGCATTGGAGCATGCAACTTAAAAATGAAGATGGTGTCAATGGAGCTGCCACAGAGCGATGAGACTGACCTCTATTTACAAAAGTATGTGGACACCGAACATCTCATTCCCAAGTCACTGGCATTAAATATGGAGTTGGTCCCCCCCTCCCCTTTTTGCTGCTATAACAGCCTCCACTCTTCTGGGAAAGGCTTTCCACTAGATGTTGGAATGTTGCTTCTATAACAGCCCCCACTCTTCTGGGAAGGCTTTCCACTAGATGTTGGAACATTGCTGCAGGGACTTTCTTCCATTCAGCCACGAGCACTAGTGAGGTCGGGGCGATTAGGCCTGGCTCGCAGTCGGCGTTCCAATTCATCCCAAAGGTGTTCGATGGGGTTGAGGTCAGGGCTCTGTGCAGGCCAGTCAAGTTATTCCATAGCGGTTAAGGCAGCCCCCCCCCCCCCGCACCTCTGAATCAGAGAGGTTGAGTTAAATACGGAAGATGCAATTCAGTTGAATGTATTCAGTTATGCAACTGACAAGGTATCCCCCTTTCGCTTTCCACACTGATCTCGAAAAATATTCCTGTATGGACCTCACGTTGTGCACAGGGGCATTGTCATGATGAAACTGGAGAGGGCCTTCCCCGAATTAGTGCCATAAAGTTGTAAGCACAGAATTGTCTAGAATGTCATAGTATGCTGTAGCGTTAAGATATCCCTTCACTGGAACAAAGGGGCCTAGCCCGAACCAATGAAAAACAGCCCCAGACCATTAGTCCTCTTCCACCAAACTTTACAGTTGGCACTATGCATTGGGACAGGTAATGTTCTCCTGGCATCCGCCAAACCCAGAGTAATCGTCGGACTGCCAGATGGTGAAGTGTGATTCGTCACTCCAGAGAATGCGTTTCCAGTGCTCTACAGTCCAATTGCGGCAAACTTGACACCATTCCAGACGAAGCTTGGCTTTTGCACATAATGGTGATCTTAGGCTTGTGTGCTGCTGCTCGGGCCATGGAAACCTATTACATGAAGCTCCCGATGAACGGTTCATGTGCTGATTACGTTGCTTCCAGAGGCAGTTTGGAACTCGGTAGTGACCGAAGACATGATTCTGACGCGCTTCTGCACTCGCCGGTCCCGTTCTGTGAGCTTGTGAGTCCTACCACTTATTGGCTGAGTCATTGTTGCTCCTAGACGTTTCCACTTCACACTAACAGCACTTACAGTTGACCGGGGGCATCTCTAGCAGGGCAGAAATTTGACAAAATTACCTGTGCAACATTGAAAGTCACTGAGCTCTTCAGTCAAGCCATTCTACTGCCAATGTTTGTCTATGGAGATTGCATGGATGTGTGGTTTTGTTATTGTTTATTCATGCATGATTTAAAACCCAATAGGCTAATTGTTTTTTTTTTAAACAAGCATAAACAACTAAAACATAAACAAACCTCTTCTTCTCTTCCTCTCCAAGGATCTGGAGCCTGACGTCGTTCATCATCTGTTTAGGTCTCTGCTGCCTGAAATGGTCCAATTAGCACTGAGTGTGTCTGAGCTGTGCAACAAGGTAACTACATATACAGTCTGTCTGTGTCTCTGTCCCTGTGTTCCCTCTGAATCATTCACACGCTGTAAGTGTTATACGACACAGAAGCTCAAAACGTGACACAGTATCTAAGCTGATTGCAAAGGTAACACCAGGGTTAACATACTCACAGGGTGTTTGTGGGGTTAACATGCTTCTCTCTAAATAGTGAACTACTTTTGACAAGGGCATAAGTGAAAAGTAGTGCACTATATAGGGATTAGGGTGCTATTTGGGATACTGCCCTGGATGGACAATGCAGATCTCTAGCCGGAACATTTTCATTAGCAGGCCGTCCGGAACCTGTCAGCCAATCAGTCAATAATCACATTGCTCCCTAGTGGGAAGTCCAAGATTGAGCTCTGGGAATTTGCACCCAAATGCTTTTAAATGCATAATTAAAATGTGTGTGTGTGTGTATATATATATATAGTGTATATATATATATATATATATATATATATATATATATATATATATATATATATATATATATATATATATATATATATATATACAGTGTATCAAATACTTGTTCTCCCCACTGTATGTATGTATGTATGTATATATATATATATATATATATATATATATATACATATACATACATACATACATACATACATACATACATACATACATACATACATACATACATACATACAGTGGGGAGAACAAGTATTTGATACACTGCCGATTTTGCAGGTTTTCCTACTTACAAAGCATGTAGAGGTCTGTAATTTTTTATCATAGGTACACTTCAACTGTGAGAGACGGAATCTAAAACAAAAATCCAGAAAATCACATACACATACAGTTGAAGTCGGAAGTTTCCATTCACTTATGTTGGAGTCATTAACTGGTTTTTCAACACCTCCACAAATGTCTTGTTAACAAACTATAGTTTTGGCAAGTCAGTTAGGACATCTACTTTGTGCATGACACAAGTCATTTTTACAACAATTGTTTACAAACAGATTATTTCACTTATAAATTCACTGTATCACAATTCCAGTGGGTCAGAAGTTTACATGCACTAAGTTGACTGTGCCTTTTAAACAGCTTGGAAAATTCCAGAAAATTATGTCATGGCTTTAGAAGCTTCTGATAGGCTAATTGACATCATCTGAGTCAATTGGAGGTGTACCTGTGGATGAATTTCAAGGCCTACCTTCAAACTCAGTGCCTCTTTGCTTGACATCATGGGAAAATCAAAAGAACTCCACCAAGACCTCATAAAAGTCTGGTTCATCCTTGGGAGCAATTTTCAAACGGCTGAAGGTACCACGTTCATCTGTACAAACAATAGTACGCAAGTATAAACACCATGGGACCACACAGCCGTCATACCGCTCACGAAGGAGACGCATTCTGTCTCCTAGAGATAAACGTACTTTGGTTCTAAAAGTGCAAATCAATCCCAGAACAACAGCAAAGAACATTGTGAAGATGCTGGAGGAAACAGGTACAAAAGTATCTATATCCACAGTAAAACGAGTCCTATATCGGCATAACCTGAAAGGCCGATCAGCAAGGAAGAAGCCACTGCTCCAAAACGACCTTAAAAAAGCCAGACTACGGTTTGCAACTGCACCTGGGGACAAAGAATGTACTTTTTGGAGAAATGTCCTCAGTTCTATTTTTTGTTTCATCAGACCAGTTTGGCCATATTGACCATCGTTATGTTTGGAGGAAAAAGGGGGAGGCTTGCAAGCTGAAGAACACCATACCAACCTTGAAGCACGGGGGTGGCAGCATCATGTTGTGGGGGTGCTTTGCTGCAGGAGGGACTGGTGCACTTCACAAAATAGATGGCATCATGAGGCAAGAAAATTATGTGGATATATTGAAGCAACATCTCAAGACATCAGTCAGGAAGTTAAAGCTTGGTCGCAAATTGGTCTTCCAAATGGACAATGACCCCAAGCACACTTGCAAAATGACTTAAGGACAACAAAGTCAAGGTATTGGAGTGGCCATCACAAAGCCCTGACCTCAATTCTATAGATAATTTGTGGGCAGAACTGAAAAACCGTGTGTGAGCAAGGAGGCCTACAAACCTGACTCAGTTACACCAGCTCTATCAGGAGGAATGGGCCAAAATTCACCCAACTTATTGTGGGAAGCTTGTGGAAGGCTACCCGAAACATTTGACCCAGGTTAAACAATTTAAAGGCAATGCTACCAAATACTAATTGACTGTATGTAAACTTCTGACCCACTGGGATTGTAATGAAAGAAAAATAATGAAAGAAATAAATGCTGAAATAAATAATTCTCTCTACTATTATTCTGACATTTCACATTCTTAAAATAAAGTGGTGATCCTAACTGACCTAAGACAAGGAATTTTTACTAAGATTAAATGTCAGGAATTGTGAAAAACTGAGTTTAAACGTATTTGGCTAAGGTAGATGTAAACTTCAGACTTCAACTGTCTACGCTATATTGTGTGTGTGTGTGTGTGTGTGTGTGTGTGTAAAGACAAGATTAAATCAGGATTGGTCTGATGGGTGACAATATTAGCCTATCACAATTTCGTGACCGCCACAACCCTAACATAACTGTAGAGCATGAATCACATGTTAAGACAAGGTAATTAATAGTTAGCAGATATCTAGCTGGCAGACGTTTAGTTGTGAATTCTGTACTGTAACTAGATCACCTGTGGCATGCTGTACCACAAGGCTCTGGTCTCTCGTCGTTGTGTGTAAACAAACACCATGTGACGTGTGACTGGGGATTTGCCAGTGGGCTTCATAATGAACAATAATGTGACAGGTGTAATGAACAATGCAGTCTGCTTTTATCTCCTAACGGTATTGCACAAGTTTGACTGCAGGGATTTACTTTAAGTTGCTACAAATATTCAAATGTATTTGATTAAAAAAAAATGCAAAAAATAAAAACTTTCGATGAATAGTTTCAACGGTATTGACGATGTTGGGAAAAACCAGCGTGTGGCTTTTCCCACAAATACCTCAGTACCTCAGTATACATCACAAGCCTTAGGCTACATGTTGAAATGTTAAAGACCATTCCCTGACATGAGCATCAGTGAACCTCCCCCCAAAAAATAGAAAGACAACTAGATTCCACAGCACAAACAGATTCCCGAGCCCCCCGGATTAGAGCTAACTTGGCCATAAAGAGTCAGCTAGTCTGAGATGAGATTGAGCCTCTTGAAATCTATTGGTTTTCTGTGAGGTGCTGCTGGAGCTGGAGCCTGGACCAGAGATTAATGGGAAGGCCCAAGCCGAATGGGCTCAGTCCCCATTACATTCCTCCTCTCTCTGACTAACACCAAATTGGGAACTAGTGCCGATCTAGCTCTCTGATTTATGTATTGAATGTGTCAGCAGTCATGACGGTGTGCAAAGAGTCACTTGTAATTCTTTTGATTTGAACAAGGGACCAAAAAACTACCTTCTTCAATTTTCCTTAACCACCATTTTGTGAAAAAAAGTTTGTTCTCTGTCGTCACGGTGCCTTTGTAGCAGGTTTTGTGCCGATTTAGGACATATCTGGTCTAGTGTGTGTGTCGTCTATTCAACATTCGTCTCTTTCCACTGTGCTCCTTTTCACTTACATGTTACATTTTGTTAATTTACTTAATATCATTCAGCTGCTTTGTTTTAAATGACCAAACTCGTTATTTTAACCTCCCTTAATCAATGCTTTGTCTGCTTCCAAAATGGCACCCTATGTGTTTTCTTCCAAAATGGCACCCTATTTGTCTACTTCCAAAATGGCACCCTATTTGTCTGCTTCCAAAAATGGCTCCCTATTTGAAATATCAGTGTTTCCCAACTCCACTCCTCCAGTACTCCCAAACAGTACACATTTTAGTGCACTACTATATAGTGCACTACTGTTGACCAGAGCCTTATATAATGCACTACTGTTGACCAGAGCCCTATATAGTACACTACTGTTGATCCGAGCCATATATAGTGCACTAGTGTTGACCAGAGCCCTATATAGTACACTACTGTTGACCAGAGCCCTATATAGTGCACTACTGTTGACCAGAGCCCTATATAGTACACTACTGTTGACCAGAGCCCTATATAGTGCACTACTGTTGACCAGAGCCCTATATAGTACACTACTGTTGACCAGAGCCCTATATAGTACACTACTGTTGACCAGAGCCCTATATAGTACACTACTGTTGACCAGAGCCCTATATAGTGCACTAGTGTTGACCAGAGCCCTATATAGTACACTACTGTTGACCAGAGCCCTATATAGTACACTACTGTTGACCAGAGCCCTATATAGTGCACTACTGTTGACCAGAGCCCTATATAGTGCACTACTGTTGACCAGAGCCCTATATAGTACACTACTGTTGACCAGAGCCATAGGATGCCATTTCATACGCACCTTTGTCTTTTCCCAAGTCTATCTTGCTCCTTAAGGAATGAATTAACCAATCAATCACCATGTTTTAAGGAACAGGCAGGAACCCTGGTGTTTTTGGATTCACAGACTAGGGCTTTAAATGGCCAACATCATTATGTTGACCTCCTTCAATCACCGCTTTGGCCGTTTACTCCACTACTGCTATTTTACTCCACTACTCCTATTTTACTCCACATATACACCATATTTACACCACTACTCCTATTTTACTCTGCTACTCCTATTTTACTCTACATATACACCATATTTACTCCACTACTCCTATTTTACTCCACTACTCCTATTTTACTCTACATATACACCATATTTACTCCACTACTCCTATTTTACTCCACTACTCCTATTTTACTCTACATATACACCATATTTACTCCTACTCCTATTTTACTCCACTACTCCTATTTTACTCTACATATACACCATATTTACTCCACTACTCCTATTTTACTCCACTACTCCTATTTTACTCTACATATACACCATATTTACTTCACTACTCCTATTTTACTCTACATATACACCATATTTACTCCACTACTCCTATTTTACTCCACTACTCCTATTCTACTCTACATATACACCATATTTACTTCACTACTCCTATTTTACTCCACTACTCCTATTTTACTCTACATATACACCATATTTACTCCACTACTCCTATTTTACTCCACTACTCCTATTTTACTCTACATATACACCATATTTACTCCACTACTCCTATTTTACTCCACTACTCCTATTTTACTCCACTACTCCTATTTTACTCCACATTTACTCCACTACTCCTATTTTACTCCACTACTTCTATTTTACTCCACTACTCCTATTTTACTCCACTACTCCTATTTTACTCCACTACTCCTATTTATTCCACATTTACTCCACTACTCCTATTTTACTCCACTACTCCTATTTTACTCCACTACTCCTATTTACTCCACATTTACTCCACTACTCCTATTTTACTCCACTACTCCTATTTTACTCCACTACTATTTTACTCCACTACTCCTATTTTACTCCACTACTCCTATTTTACTCCACTACTCCTATTTACTCCACATTTACTCCACTACTCCTATTTTACTCCACTACTCCTATTTTACTCCACTACTCCTATTTATTCCACATTTACTCCACTACTCCTATTTTACTCCACTACTCCTATTTTACTCCACTACTCCTATTTACTCCACATTTACTCCACTACTCCTATTTTACTCCACTACTCCTATTTATTCCACATTTACTCCACTACTCCTATTTTACTCCACTACTCCTATTTTACTCCACTACTCCTATTTACTCCACATTTACTCCACTACTCCTATTTTACTCCACTACTATTTTACTCCACTACTCCTATTTTACTCCACTACTATTTTACTCCACTACTCCTATTTACTCCACATTTACTCCACTACTCCTATTTTACTCCACTACTCCTATTTACTCCACATTTACTCCACTACTCCTGTTTTATGCCATTACTCCTATTTTACTCCACATTTACTCCACTAAGAAATCAAGCAACTGTAAGACTCTCTGGACAAGAGCGTCTGTTAAATGACTCAAAATGCAAGTCAAGAAATCGTTTGTCTTTTCTCCAGCCCATCCCTCTGCTGAAGGAAGGAATGAACCACTCCATCACCCTGTCTCAGATGCAGGTGGCTTCTCTATTGGCCAATGCCTTCTTCTGTACCTTCCCCCGACGCAACAACAGGAAGTCAGAATACTTCAACTACCCTGACATCAACTTCTACAGGTACTACTTACTATGTTTCATGTAGTCATATTGTCATATAACATAGTGGATATTCCCCTGACATTAACTTCTGCAGAAAGGTGTGAGTTTACCCTCCGTCCTCTTTGTTCACAAAGGAGGCACATTTTTGTAGAATAGTTCATATATATATATATATATATATATATAAAATAAATGCCATTTAGAAGACACTTTTATCCCAATCGATTGACATTGCGCATATGTTTTATATACCGTTGGTCCAGGGATCAAACCCCACTATCTTGGCGTTGCTATACCAACCGAGCTAATGTGAACCGCTGGAGCTCAGTTGGTTTTAGTTCTCGTCATATTTTTACTTTAGGATAGTGAAAGGTGTATCTATTGACATAATCTTTTGACATCAGAGGCAACGGCCAATAGAATAGCTCTGTCAAGAGTCAAGAGTTCTGTGTTCCCACGGGAACACAGTGGTACAGTTAGCGTCTGCGTTCCCGGAACATAGACGCTGATATTTTGTAGGCGGGCTGACATCAGATAGACGAGGAGGTCTGAAACGAGTCCCATTTCCATAAGGGGGCACTAGCCTACTGACTTTGCTTTCCTCACTAACCACTTTGTCTTCTGTAATCTCTCTGAGGTAGTTGTTCAGTATATCTCTTCATATTTGTCTGAAAGCTTCAGTAATGCTTACATTTGGTTGTTGTTGTTGTAAATATAGGCCTTGTATCCACTGTGTACTACTTCCATGGCTAACCACTCATAATTTTTTATTTGAGTTTTTATTTAACTTGGCAAGCCAGTTAAGAACAAATTCTTATTTACAATGACGGACTAGGAACAGTGGGTTAAATGCCGTGTTCAGGGGCAAAACGACAGATTTTTACCTTGTCAGCTCAGGGATTTGATCCAGCAACCTTTCGGTTACTGGCCCAACACTCTAACCACTAGGCTACCTGTCTCTAACCACTAGGCTACCTGTCTCTAACCACTAGGCTACCTGTCTCTAACCACCAGGCTACCTGTCTCTAACCACCAGGCTACCTGTCTCTAACCACTAGGCTACCTGTCTCTAACCACTAGGCTACCTGTCTCTAACCACTAGGCTACCTGTCTCTAACCACTAGGCTACCTGTCTCTAACCACTAGGCTACCTGTCTCTAACCACTAGGCTACCTGTCTCTAACCACCAGGCTACCTGTCTCTAACCACCAGGCTACCTGTCTCTAACCACTAGGCTACCTGTCTCTAACCACTAGGCTACCTGTCTCTAACCACTAGGCTACCTGTCTCTAACCACTAGGCTACCTGTCTCTAACCACTAGGCTACCTGTCTCTAACCACTAGGCTACCTGTCTCTAACCACTAGGCTACCTGTCTCTAACCACTAGGCTACCTGTCTCTAACCACTAGGCTACCTGTCTCTAACCACTAGGCTACCTGTCTCTAACCACTAGGCTACCTGTCTCTAACCACTAGGCTACCTGTCTCTAACCACTAGGCACCTGTCTCTAACCACCAGGCTACCTGTCTCTAACCACCAGGCTACCTGTCTCTAACCACTAGGCTACCTGTCTCTAACCACTAGGCTACCTGTCTCTAACCACTAGGCTACCTGTCTCTAACCACTAGGCTACCTGTCTCTAACCACTAGGCTACCCGTCTCTAACCACTAGGCTACCCGCCTCTAACCACTAGGCTACCCGCCTCTAACCACTAGGCTACCCGCCTCTAACCACTAGGCTACCTGCTCTAACCACTAGGCTACCTGCCTCTAACCACTAGGCTACCTGCCTCTAACCACTAGGCTACCTGCCTCTAACCACTAGGCTACCTGCCTCTAACCACTAGGCTACCTGCCTCTAACCACTAGGCTACCCGCCTCTAACCACTAGGCTACCCGCCTCTAACCACTAGGCTACCTGCCTCTAACCACTAGGCTACCTGCCTCTAACCACTAGGCTACCTGCCTCTAACCACTAGGCTACCTGCCTCTAACCACTAGGCTACCTGCCTCTAACCACTAGGCTACCTGCCTCTAACCACTGGGCTACCTGTCTCTAACCACTGGGCTACCTGTCTCTAACCACTAGGCTACCTGTCTCTAACCACTAGGCTACCTGTCTCTAACCACCAGGCTACCTGTCTCTAACCACTAGGCTACCTGTCTCTAACTACTAGGCTACCTGTCTCTAACCACCAGGCTACCTGTCTCTAACCACTAGGCTACCTGTCTCTAACCACCAGGCTACCTGCCTCTAACCACCAGGCTACCTGTCTCTAACCACTAGGCTACCTGTCTCTAACTACTAGGCTACCTGTCTCTAACCACCAGGCTACCTGTCTCTAACCACTAGGCTACCTGTCTCTAACCACCAGGCTACCTGCTCTAACCACCAGGCTACCTGCTCTAACCACCAGGCTACCTGCTCTAACCACCGGGCTACCTGTCTCTAACCACCGGGCTACCTGTCTCTAACCACTAGGCTACCTGTCTCTAACCACCAGGCTACCTGTCTCTAACCACTAGGCTACCTGTCTCTAACCACCAGGCTACCTGTCTCTAACCACCAGGCTACCTGTCTCTAACCACCAGGCTACCTGCTCTAACCACCAGGCTACCTGTCTCTAACCACCAGGCTACCTGTCTCTAACCACCAGGCTACCTGTCTCTAACCACCAGGCTACCTGCCTCTAACCACCAGGCTACCTGCTCTAACCACCAGGCTACCTGTCTCTAACCACCAGGCTACCTGCTCTAACCACTAGGCTACCCGCCTCTAACCACTAGGCTACCTGCTCTAACCACTAGGCTACCTGTCTCTAACCACTAGGCTACCTGTCTCTAACCACTAGGCTACCTGTCTCTAACCACCAGGCTACCTGTCTCTAACCACCAGGCTACCTGTCTCTAACCACCAGGCTACCTGTCTCTAACCACCAGGCTACCTGCTCTAACCACTAGGCTACCTGTCTCTAACCACTAGGCTACCTGCTCTAACCACTAGGCTACCTGTCTCTAACCACCAGGCTACCTGCTCTAACCACTAGGCTACCTGTCTCTAACCACCAGGCTACCTGCTCTAACCACCAGGCTACCTGCTGATTGGGGTGCACATTGAACACTAATACCTTACCATTGTAAGAAATGATTCAATAAGGATCAGTCTGGCTCCCTCAATTACAGCACTGGCATGCCTTTTATCCAACTACCACAAATGAACACACAACAGTCCAGCATAAATTCAAATGGGCACATCTTTTATGAGCCACTGTTCGACTTATCTTCATTTCATTACCGGATGACATTTCCATAACTGTGCAGACCATTTCGATTCAATTTTACTTGTATCAACATTGTATGTCCTGTTTATTGAATGTGTTTTTTTAGGGCTAGGTTCTATGAGAGAGGGTTATTGTATTTCGACACATAAGATTCTTTCTGTGTCAGGTCAGTGCTGTAGCAGATCTATTTCACAGGATCAACATGGGAACCAGACACCAGGTAACAGTAATGTTGACCTGTCCCCTAGAGGGGAGAATATTAACCATGAGTTAGCCAGCTAACTTGCCTAAATGTTCAGAAAACACATTTTGGTTGAAATGGACTTGGTCGGCTTCCCCGGGTGGCGCAGTGGTTAAGGGCGCTGTACTGCAGCGCCAGCTGTGCCACCAGAGACTCTGGGTTCGCGCCCAGGCTCTGTCGTAACCGGCCGCGACCAGGAGGTCCGTGGGGCGACGCACAGTTGGCCTAGCGTCGTCCGTGTTAGCGAGGGTTTGGCCGGTAGGTAGGGATATCCTCGTCTCATCGAGCACCAGCGACTCCTGTGGTGGGCCAGGCACAGTGCACGCCAACCAAGGTCACCAGGTGCACGGTGTTTCCTCCGACACGTGGGGTTACTAGTTATTTGGGGTTGTTTATTCGAGTTAGCTGGCTAACTCATTGAACCTTCTGTTGTAGTATACACCATGGACTGTACAAATAAACATGGCAATGACAAAAAGGAGTTGGCACTCAGCCTACAAAACTGGAACATTCAGAGGGTCAAAACACTGCCCAGTTGGTCTGTTTGGTGGCGGTAAAGGATCCTTTTGGGATTTGACAGAACTTTGTCCTCCTCACAGCAGACTCTCTGGCACTCAGACTTTTATCTTGATCTAACTAACCGGTCTCACAGCGTTCTCGACTGGATCACTTCCTCTATGTCTGGCAAATGCCCCCATGCACTGTACCACCACTTTGATTATGAGCCGAATTATACACGAGGTAGCAGACAGTCCGGTTATTCTACAGGGTCACCTTAAGGTGGTTTAAGGTGATCTCTTACTTTCTTGTTCACTCGCACTCAATAGTCTTGACTCAGTGAGGCAAGCATTGAACACTTCTCTGCAGACCAGTGCAGTTAATGATTGATATGAAATGTTTATTAGGGTATAAGACATAAGGGTTCATACAAGCATTATAACCTCATCATAATCCATGATGTTGCATTCTGAAAAGTATGCAGACCCCTGTCTATATAAGGTCACACAGTTGAGAGTGCATAAACCAAGCCATGAGGTCGACGGAAACTCAGTTAAAAAGGCACATGACAGCCCGCTTGGAGTTTGCTAAAAAGGCACCTAAAGGACTCTCAGACCATGAGAAACAAGATTCTCTGGTCTGATGAAACCAAGATTGAAGTTATTGGCCTGAATGCTAAACATCTGGAGGAAACCAGCCACCGCTCATCGTACCATCCCTACGATGAAGCATGGTGGTGGCAGCATCATGCTGTGGGATGTTTTTCAGCGGCAGGGACTGAGAGACTAGACAGGGTTGAAGGAAAGATGAACGGAGCAAAGGACAGAGAGATCCTTGATGAAAACCTGCTCCAGAGTGCTCAGGACCTCAGACTGGGGCGAAGGTTCACCTTCCAACAGGACAACGACCCTAAGCACACAGCCAAGACAATGCAGGAGTGGGCTTCGGGACAAGTCTCTGAATGTCCTTGAGTGGCCCGGACTTGAACCCAGTCGAACATCTCTGGAGAGACCTGAAAATAGGTGTGCAGCAACGCTCCCCATCTAACCTGGCCGCTTGAGAGGATCTGCAGAGAAGAATGGGAGAAACTCCCTAAATACAGGTGTGACAAGCTTGTAGCGTCATACTCAAGAAGACTTGAGCCTGTAACTGTTGACAAATGTACAGGCTATATACAGGATGTTACGGTACAGAGTCAATGTGGAGGCTATATACAGGGGGTACCGGTACAGAGTCAATGTGGAGGCTATATACAGGGGGTACCGGTACAGAGTCAATGTTGGAGGCTATATACAGGGGGTACCGGTACCGAGTCAATGTGGAGGCTATATACAGGGGGTACCGGTACAGAGTCAATGTTGGAGGCTTCCCGATTTCAAACCCAACCCCCCCGAGGTCTGTCCCGATTTCAAACCCAACCCCCGAGGTCTGTTCTGATTTCAAACCCAACCCCCGAGGTCTGTCCTGATTTCAAACCCAACCCCGAGGTCTGTCCCGATTTCAAACCCAACCCCCTCGAGGTCTGTCCCGATTTCAAACCCAACCCCCGAGGTCTGTTCTGATTTCAAACCCAACCCCCGAGGTCTGTTCTGATTTCAAACCCAACCCCCCCGAGGTCTGTCCCGATTTCAAACCCAACCCCCCCGAGGTCTGTTCTGATTTCAAACCCAACCCCCGAGGTCTGTCCTGATTTCAAACCCAACCCCCGAGGTCTGTCCTGATTTCAAACCCAACCCCCGAGGTCTGTCCTGATGTCAAACCCAACCCCCGAGGTCTGTTCTGATTTCAAACCCAACCCCCGAGGTCTGTTCTGATTTCAAACCCAACCCCCCCCCGAGGTATGTCCCGATTTTCAAACCCAACCCTCCCCAAGGTCTGTCCTTGGAGAAGATCTGATAACAGAATTGTTGTTGCCCGTGGTGGTGCGGTTTTTACTCCCTAATAGAGGAGCTTTTACTTCTACCGGGGACTTTATAGGATTAAAGTAATGTAATACTAGCGCCTCACTCTCTAATTCCTGAACGGAGAAGACTGGAGCTCTGTACACACTCCCCATCTCTGTCTGCGTCACACTTTTTTTTTCATTCCAAATGGTACCCCCCCCCCCCCCCCCCAATACCCTTTTATAGTGCACTACGTCTAACCAGAGCCCTATGGGCCCTAAAGGGCATAGGGAACCGTTTGGGACCCAGATAGTGTGATTATCTAAGTGGAGAAGGGAAAATGAGATTAACATTGTCTCAGATGGCCATATGTAGCTACAGCCCTTTTACTAAAATACAGGAGGATTAAAGTGGCTGTAACTACAGCCCTTTTACTAAAATACAGGAGGATTATAGTGGCTGTAGCTTCAGCCCTTTTACTAAAATACAGGAGGATTATAGTGGCTGTAACTACAGCCCTTTTACTAAAATACAGGAGGATTAAAGTGGCTCTAACTACAGCCCTTCAATATTTAATTCAGCTAGTCGGATAAGGATTTCCTGATTGAAAAGAGAACCAGGAAGTCCTCTACTTTGCATCTGAGATGGACGCTTAGCTAGCTAGCTAACAGTAAAAGCCTTTGGAAATGATCTGAAACCCTGACGATGGTGTGTGTTGGTGGACAAGCGTTCCCGGTAAAAGACCCCCCGAGACGGACTGTAACTGCAGCAGTGAAGGAGATCCTGTTTGTCTGAGCTGGTCAGTCTAGTGGAACTAAGGCTGGCTGATTAACCTTGGACGAGTTGCCTGTGGGAGGGAGAGGGTAGACCCCCCCCCCCACCCCCACTTGTAGAGAGGGTAAACACCCAATGTAACCTAGGCCACATCACAAGATCACTGATGATGATTTGAACACTTTGGCCATGTCCAGGGGTCAGTCTAGTGGCACTTGGGAACTAAGCTAAGGCTTAATTAACCTTTTTGCTGGAGATTCCTGGTGGAAGGTAAAACCCCCAACCTCAATAAGGGCAAGGAAAAAAAACCCTAGTGACCACCCAAGGACACCTGCCTACACCTCTACACCGTCCACTGATGGTGTTGTGTCCAAGACAAGAGCATTGTTAGTAGATTTCACTGATTTGGTCATTTAGGAGAGTGCCATTTTGGAAGGACCCTTGGCCTCCCCGTTGGGGAGATGTTCTAGTACAGACGTTTTCTTACATCCCTCAGCAAGGCCTCCTTTTAACTCAATGAGTATAAATGTATCTGGGATTCATTTAAATACATTTGTAGTCTAGCAGGGGGAGTCTTTAAAAAAAAAAAAAAAAAAAATGTGTTCTTGTTTGTTTCGGTAAAGTAGATTTGGTGCTGTTCTGTTGTAAGTTTCTTCATACAAATGAGAGTTCTAGTCTTAACGAAAATGAACTGCACTCTGCAACACTTTTCTCTACACATCTCTACACGGAACATCTTTGATGGATTGTTGCCATTATATAATTATGTATTCATTTCACCATTCCCCAAAATACCGTATTGGAATTCTATTACTAAAAGCCTGCTCTTACCTGCTCTTGCCAACCATTGGCTGGCTAGCTGCCCTGTGAGAGCCCTGTGGGCTAAATAACATGACTCAAGATTTGTTTCTACTAGGCTACAATGACAGAAAAGAAAAATGAGGAATGGACTTAAATGAATGAGTTTCTCTGGGCCTGGAGGGGCTCTCAGCCTCTCAGTGCATCAAGCCTTGTGTCATTAAGCCTTGTCATTCCTTTCGCTCTCATGAAATTTCTCTCTCTCTCTCTCTCTTTGATTGAAATTCCTCTCTCTCTCTCTCTGATTGAAATTCCTCTCTCTTTCTCTTTCTTTCTCTCTCTCTCTCTGATTGAAATTCCTCTCTCTCTCTCTCTCACTTTCTTTCTCTCTCTCTCTCTCTCTGATTTAAATTCCTCTCTCTCTCTCTTTCTCTCTCTCTCTCTCTCTCTCTGTCTCTCTCTCTGATTGAAATTCCTCTCTCTCTCTCTCTCTCTCTCTCTGATTTAAATTCCTCTCTCTCTCTCTCTTTCTTTCTTTCTCTCTCTCTCTCTCTCTCTCTCTCTCTGATTGAAATTCCTCTCTCTCTCTCTTTCTCTTTCTCTTTCTCTCTCTCTCTGATTGAAATTCCTCTCTCTCTTTCTCTCTCTTTCTCTTTCTCTCTCTCTGTCTCTCTCTCTCTCTGTCTCTCTCTCTGATTGAAATTCCCCTCTCTCTCTCCTTTCTTTCTTTCTCTCTCTCTCTCTCTCTCTCTCTCTCCTCTCTCTCCTCTCTCTCCTCTCTCTCCTCTCTCTCTCTCTCCTCTCTCTCCTCTCTCTCTCTCTCTCTGATTGAAATGGCATGCCGGAGAAAGGCAAAGCACAGGAGTTTAGTAGATTTGGTCTTAATGCTGGTTTAGACATTCAGTTCAAATAGCCTCACTAGTGCACCTCTATAGGCAGTCAGCTTTTGTAGTAGGCTGGATGAGATTAATTAGCCTCCTGACGTCCCTGCTCGTCTTTTAAAAGGGACATGGGGCCTTGTTAATGTAGCCCTTGGGTTGCGGGAAAGTGGAAAGGGGGCCGTGTTTTTTTGTTTTTTTTCTCATTCTCTTCTGTTCGTTTCCTTTTTGTGTAAGTGCTGTGGAGTGGAGGGACACATGAGTGTGACTTTGTGATGGGACTGAGGCCTGGGGGGCCAACTGCCACTGTTGCAACGATGTAAGAAGGACTTTCTACCAGTGGCAGTCAGTGCCAGTTTTAGATGAGGGAGGACAAACAGTTTTTTTTCGTTAGCATGACCTTATTTCCATTACAGCATATTGGATGACTGTCATTCATATTCCATTCACCCAGTTCAATGTAACAGTGACAGGTTTAGGTTACTGTCATTCATATTCACCCAGTTCAATGTAACAGTGACAGGTTTAGGTTACTGTCATTCATATTCACCCAGTTCAATGTAACAGTGATAGGTTTAGGTTACTGTCATTCATATTCACCCTGTTCAATGTAACAGTGATGGGTTTAGGTTACTGTCATTCATATTCACCCAGTTCAATGTAACAGTGATAGGTTTAGGTTACTACATGATAATATAATTTTCCCTATATCATGAGATTGCTACAACCTAGCCTATGAATGAAAGTTTACAACGTAGGTACACACAGGTCGAGAGACAAATTTGAGGTGACAGACAGTGACATTCAATAGCGCCTTGCAGACTCTTGCCTGCATCTAGCTGATATAGGGTGTATTCATTAGTCCAACATTTGCAAACGAGAGTTTCTGTTGGACAAATTCAGGAATGTTTATCCCCGTTTTTTGTTCCCTTTGCCTCCGTTTAAGATACATTTTTCAACAGAATCGTTGGAATGAATACACCCCCGAATCACATGTAAACGGAGTTCACTCTCATAGCAGCCACGTTGTATTCCTTCTCTTCCCTTCGCTTGTGGACTTTATTGCACAACACAACACACATGTGACCAGGTGGGAAAAAAAATAATATAATAATTCCAAGCCAAACAGCTACACACAGCCTTCATCGTTGTCACCATATTAGCTAAAGTAAAGTCATAGTCAACCTAGTTAATATACTAACGGTTAGTAAACCCGCTACAATCATGCAGTAAAGTTACAGTGTATAGTCAGGAAACAGTTACACCGTCGGGCCCCGGTGGCAATAAATGAGTGAAACCAAAATCTTACCTTGACTTGGAAGAGTTCGTGTTGTGTTGTTTAGTCATAGCCAGCCAGCTAGCTAACATAGCATCCTTCTGTTTGAGCAGGGTGTTTCAGTAGGCTAAACTAGCTAACATAGCATCCCACTGATTAAGCAGGGTGTTTCAGTAGGCTAAACTAGCTAACATAGCATCTCACTGATTAAGCAGGGTGTTTCAGTAGGCTAAACTAGCTAACATAGCATCTCACTGATTAAGCAGGGTGTTTCAGTAGGCTAAACTAGCTAACATAGCATCTCACTGATTAAGCAGGGTGTTTCAGTAGGCTAACCTAGCTAACATAGCATCTCCCTGATTAAGCAGGGTGTTTCAGTAGGCTAAACTAGCTAACATAGCATCCCACTGATTAAGCAGTAGGCTAAACTAGTAGGCTAAACTAGATAGCTGCGTCTGCTAGATAAGTAAGTGAAACTGAAAGTGAGAAAAAAATACAAAATCTCTCTCTCGCTTCACCTTCATTTTGGAAGAAATTGAATTTGTTCAAAACAGTTCAACTATTGTCTGTCTTTGAGTCAACTACTCACCACATGTTATACACTGCAGTGCTAGCTAGCTGTAGCATATGCTTTCAGTACTAGATTCATCATGTTATACACTGCAGTGCTAGCTAGCTGTAGCTAATGCTTTCAGTACTAGATTCATCATGTTATGCACTGCAGTGCTAGCTAGCTGTAGCATATGCTTTCAGTACTAGATTCATCATGTTATACACTGCAGTGCGAGCTAGCTGTAGCTAATGCTTTCAGTACTAGATTAATCATGTTATGCACTGCAGTGCTAGCTAGCTGTAGCTAATGCTTTCAGTACTAGATTAATCATATTATGCACTGCGGTGCTAACTAGCTGTAGCATATGCTTTCAGTACTAGATTCATCATGTTATACACTGCAGTGCGAGCTAGCTGTAGCTAATGCTTTCAGTACTAGATTAATCATGTTATGCACTGCAGTGCTAGCTAGCTGTAGCTAATGCTTTCAGTACTAGATTAATCATATTATGCACTGTGGTGCTAACTAGCTGTAGCATATGCTTTCAGTACTAGATTCATTATCTGATCCTTTGATTGGGTGGACAACATGTCAGTTCATGCTGCAAGAGTTCTGATAGGCTGGAGGATGTCCTCTGGAAGTTGTCATAATTACTGTGTAAGTCTATGGAAGGGGGTGAGTACCATGAGCCTCCTAGGTCAATGTACCCAGAGGAAGACAGAAGCTAGCTGTCCTCCGGCTACACCATGGTGCTACTCCTACAGAGTGCTGTGGAGGCTACTGTAGACCTTCTCAAATCAAATTTGATTTGTCACATACACATGTTTAGCAGATTTTATTGCGGGTGTTGTGAAATTATTTGGTTTCTAGCTCCAACAGTGCAGTAATATCTTACAAAATAGTGTTTTAATCAGTTATTTGGTGACGTGATTATATTTAGCATCATTTTATCTAAAAGGTACAACTGATTTTCATGAAATTCACTGAGGATGGTTCTCCCCTCTCTCCTCTGAGGAGCCTCCACTGATTTCTACATAACCGGCCTGGCCCGGCTGCAGTGAGAGAAAGGGAAGCTGAGCGAGAGATGATTCTAATTCCTATCAAAAGTTCAAGCTTGACTGAACTCACATGGATGGACAAAGTTTGAGCTCTCACCCTCTTTCTTTCTCTCTTTCTTTCTTTCTTTCTTTCTCTCTCTCTCTCTCTCTCTCTCTCTCTCTCTCTCTCTCTCCCTCTTTCCTTCTCTCTGCCCCTCTTTCTCTCTCCCTTCTCTTTCTTCTCTTCCTTCTCTCTCTTACCTTCTCTCCCCGTCTTTCTCTTCCTCCTCTCTCTCTTCCTTCTCACTCTTTCCTTCTCACCTCTTTCTTCTCTTACCTTCTCTCTCTCTCCTCTCTTTCCTTCTCTCTCTCTCCTCTTTTTCCTTCTCTCTTTCCTTCTCGCTCTTCCTCTTTCTCTTACCTTCTCTCCCTGTCTCTCTCTTCCTTCTCTCTTTCCTTCTCTCTCGGTGTCTCTCTCCCTGTCTCTCTCTTCCTTCTCTCTCGGTGTCTCTCTCCCTGTCTCTCTTCCTTCTCTCTTTCCTTCTCTCTCGGTGTCTCTTTCACTGTCTCTCTCTTACCTTCTCTCCCCCTCTTTCCTTCTCTCTCGGTGTCTCTCTTCCTGTCTCTCTCTTCCTTCTCTCTTTCCTTCTCTCTCGGTGTCTCTCTCTTTCCTTCTCTCTCGGTGTCTCTCTCCCTATGTCTCTCTTTCCTTCTCTCTCGGTGTCTCTCTCCCTGTCTCTCTCTTCCTTCACTCTCTTTCCTTCTCTCTCGGTCTCTCTCTCCCTGTCTCTCTCTTTCCTTCTCTCTCGGTCTCTCTCTCCCTGTCTCTCTCTTCCTTCTCTCTCATTCCTTCTCTCTCTGTGTCTCTCTCCCTGTCCCTCTCTTCCTTCTCTCTCTTTCCTTCTCTCTCGGTCTCTCTCTCCCTGTCTCTCTCTTCCTTCTCTCTCATTCCTTCTCTCTCGGTGTCTCTCTCCCTGTCTCTCTCTTTCCTTCTCTCTCGGTCTCTCTCTCCCTGTCTCTCTTTTCCTTCACTCTCTTCCCTTCTCTCTCGGTGTCTCTCTCCCTGTCTCTCTCTCCCTGTCTCTCTCTTCCTTCACTCTCGGTGTCTCTCTCCGTGTCTCTCTCTTCCTTCACTCTCTTTCCTTCTCTCTCGGTGTCTCTCTCCCTGTCTCTCTCTTCCTTCTCTCTTTTTCCTTCTCTCTCTGTGTCTCTCTCCCTGTCTCTCTTTCCTTCTCTCTCTTTCCTTCTCTCTCGGTGTCTCTCCCTGCCTCTCTCTTCCTTCTCTCTCTTTCCTTCTCTCTCGGTGTCTCTCTCTCTCTTCCTTCACTCTCTTTCCTTCTCTCTCTCTGTCTCTCTCTCTTCCTTCTCTCTCTTTCCTTCTCTCTCGGTGTCTCTCTCCCTGTCTCTCTCTTTCCTTCTCTCTCTTTCCTTCTCTCTCGGTCTCTCTCTCCCTGTCTCTCTCTTCCTTCTCTCTCTTTCCTTCTCTCTCGGTGTCTCTCTCCCTGTCCCTCTCTTCCTTCTCTCTCTTTCCTTCTCTCTCGGTGTCTCTCTCCCTGTCTCTCTCTTTTCCTTCACTCTCTTCCCTTCTCTCTCGGTGTCTCTCTCCCTGTCTCTCTCTTCCTTCACTCTCTTTCCTTCTCTCTCGGTGTCTCTCTCTTCCTTCACTCTCTTTCCTTCTCTCTCGGTGTCTCTCTCCCTGTCTCTCTTTCCTTCTCTCTCGGTGTCTCTCTCCCTGTCCCTTTCTTCCTTCACTCTCTTTCCTTCTCTCTCGGTGTCTCTCTCTCTCTTCCTTCTCTCTCTTTCCTTCTCTCTCGGTGTCTCTCTCTCTCTTCCTTCTCTCTCTTTCCTTCTCTCTCGGTGTCTCTCTCCCTGTCTCTCTCTTCCTTCACTCTCTTTCCTTCTCTCTCGGTGTCTCTCTCACTGTCTCTCTCTTTCCTTCTCTCTTGGTGTCTCTCTCCCTGTCTCTCTCTTTCCTTCTCTCTCGGTCTCTCTCTCCCTATGTCTCTCTCTTCCTTCTCTCTCGGTCTCTCTCTCCCTGTCTCTCTCTTCCTTCACTCTCTTTCCTTCTCTCTCGGTGTCTCTCTCCATGTCTCGGTCTCTCTCTTCAGTACTGGTGACACTGTGTGTCGTCTCTTCCAATCCTTCTCATTTTAGTAATGAAATCAAATAATTGTCAGTAGGTCTTTAAAGGACCCCTACAGACGAAGGTATTTCAGTAGAGGGTAGTAGTTATTTCCTGCCTGCCCAGAAGGACTGGGATGTGTGTGTGATCTACCTTTCCGGACTCCCAACACCCAGTGGCTTTTTCCATCGTCATCCCACCTAGTTCCACCACCTCAGGCCCACCATAAAACTGGCCTTTGATGTTCTGAAATATAGTAGTGCAGTCCATACATAATTAGGCTACTTACTTACAGGGGTAATCCACCCCCAGAAAGAAAGAAAAAAAAAAAAATCATGAAACTCCTGTCATTTTGGTGAAATCCTATGTTCTATCATAATACACCATATAACGTCTAAGAGGGTCTGTCTGTGAAATCAGGAAGTGGTATAGGATTACATTCTAGCTACGTGGTTCTCATCACTGGAGATAGGGGGATAGCACACTATCACTTTTCATAACGCTTTTAAAACAATGACCTGCGGTCCAGATCACCTAATCAGATGGTATGGACCTACTTGTTTAGAACACATCTGTCCGTCCAGTGCTTTCAGAAAGTATTTATACCCCTTATGCCTTATTCCGCGCTTTGTTGTTACAGCCTGAATTCAAAACGGATTATTAAATATATTTTTCTCACCCGTTATGAAAACTACACACAATACCCCATAATGACAAAGTTAATCTCATTTAGTATTCACACCCCGTAGTCAATACATATTAGAGTCACCTTTGGCTGTGATTACAGATGTGAGTCTTTCTGGGTAAGTCTCTAAGAGTTTTGCATACGATACTTGGATTGTAGCATTCCCGAGGAAAAACAATACTGCGCGGATGTTTTGGAGTCTGATCATTCTGAGGAGGACGTTGGGGAAAAAATAGCTTGGTGTAATTAAGTAGACTGATACCACATTTCATTGATCCCCAATCCTTAGGTAAAGCTGTACAGTGAAAAATTAATGTCAATACACACAATAGGCTGACTGGGAATTTCACACCGTCACAGTCTCGTGATAAGAGCTTCAATGCTAATATTGCTAATACTGATGCTAATACTGCTGCTCCAGTTTCAACTGTTCTGCCCTATTATTATTCGACCATGCTGGTCATTTATGAACATTTGAACATCTTGACCATGTTCTGTTATAATCTCCACCCGGCACAGCCAGAAGAGGACTGGCCACCCCACATAGCCTGGTTCCTCTCTAGGTTTCTTCCTAGGTTTTGGCCTTTCTAGGGAGTTTTTCCTAGCCACCGTGCTTCTACACCTGCATTGCTGGCTGTTTGGGGTTTTAGGCTGTGTTTCTGTACAGCACTTTGAGATATCAGCTGATGTACGAAGGGCTATATAAATAAATTTGATTTGATTTGAAATTTGATTAATATTTGCGGAATCTTTTCAGTTGTGTTCTGTGGGTGTCACTGAGCAGACTCAGACTCAGACCCCATTTGATTGCTTCACATTCCAACTTCGTTTAACATTATCTCGTCTAAATATGGCATGATTCCACCAATAGTAACCTTCTGCATCACTTTCAAAGAGGTACTTTTATTTTGAAGGCAAACTGCAAATTCCACTGTTGTGCCTAATTCTTATTGTGGCTAGCTACACAACACATAACCCGGTCCGGTCGAGCCTCACTAGCCAGATGAAACTATCTGGCTGCTTATAACGTTAGCTTTGGGCAACAGGTTTAAGTAGCTGGCTAGTTATTTATTTTCATGAACTGAAGTTCAATATCAATAGGCGAACAACAAGTGGCTACCTAGCTAATACTTGCTCACAAGGATTCCTAAATCATTGCTAAGAATAGTGAAAATGACTGCAGTTTCTACTGGTCATTGTTTTCAGGCTGGTTGTATTGGTGCTAGCTGCGTACCAAGCTAAAGCTAGCTAGCCCAGAAGGTGTGGTCGAACAAATAGTGCTTTATTACCAACGTGGTATTGTAAACACATCGTGTAAACACATCGTTCGTGGCTGGTGTTTGCTTTTTTTGTACAGCTTTGACTACTGATAGCAGTGGTGGCGCTTGGCGTGCGAATTCAGAACACACAACATCTTTCCGATAGAAAGGTGTTACTTGACACTTATTGAAGCTTATATAATGCGGCACATAGTGATAGTGTTATTTCACGTGTATCTGTTTTGATGCAGTGTTAGGTTCTAATTCTCAGAGTAAAACACTCAACTAACATTTATGAAAGTTGAACCAAGTTTAATTCTGCCCAGAGTGTCAATACAGCTACATTAGACAAGAACATGTTTCAACATATATATATATATATATATATATATATATATATATATATATATATATATATATATATATACTCCAATTTAGGCACAACTCCTTCTCTACAATCCTTACATATTTTATGGCTAGACAGGAAGACGAAGTGATTGGGTAATAAACCATTTTTTTTCCCTTAAGGGGGATCTGTTCTAACCTCAACCCCCTTGATGCCCAATCCAAAGACCTCCACCCGTATCCCCTATAGCACACCTGTGACTTCCTCCCGTCCACCCAACACATTCCACAGCCATCTGGCTCCTACAGATAACCATTAACTTCAGATGTAAAAACCCAGTCTCTATCACTCCTCAGATACTATCCTTCTGAGTATAACAATGTTCCACGTTTAACCCAGAATCTTAACAGCGCAAAGACCCAAACGGCGTTCCATAGTATGTCGTGAAGCTAATAGCAGTGATGCTATTACTGTGTAACTCCGGTAGGGCAACATCTGAACAATGGCGCACTTGGTAATGTGTACCGGTGCTCGACCAGTCGGCGAAAGCCAACATCACCCAATGACAGAAAACGGTTGATTGTCAAGGGCAATAAATTCCATTATCTTGGCGTTAATTGGATTTCGCCTTTTGACTTGTCTCGCTGAAATGTTCTTACTCTTTCAAATGACTGCTGGACTTGTTGACTGCTCGATCCACACAGCAGACATTGTGGGCCAGGTTAGGAATGCTGTGTTGCACGTGTAGCGTAACATTTTACGTGGCATCATTACGTCGTGTGCCTGTGTTATATAGGTAGCTTTGGTTTTTCACATCGGTGTTCATCTAGACATCGGACCGATACTGATGTTAGCATTTTTAGCTAACATCGTCCGATTCCGATATGTTCACCGATATATCGTTCATCCCTACTGTTAATTACACTGTTAGAAACAAGACTCATTTTTAAACTTGATTTTAAATGTATTTATAAAGCTGTTCTGTAGCCTTTGAAAGACTCTCTTTGAAACTTAATATGAACTCTTACTTCCTTTTCAGGCTGTTTGAGGGCTCTTCCCCAAAGAAGAGGGAGAAACTGAAAACACTTTTGTGCTATTTTCGAAGTGTAATCGAGCAAAGTAAGGTTTTTGTATTATCAAATCAATGTCATTTTATTTTATATTGGTTTCAAACCAAAATCATTGATGATTTTTGATTTTAATTTTATTTATTTTTTGCGTTTTGTTTTATGTTTCAGAACCTACTGGACTTGTGACGTACACAAGAAAGTGTTTGGATCGGCCTCCAAATTGGAAAAAGTAATGCACTTCATGTGGAATTACTGTCCATTTTTTTATATATATATTTTTTTATTTTATCCAATAATTGTATGGATTTTATCTAAATAGGAACAAGGGGATTTTTTTTTTTTTCTGATTTGGTAATCAGGCAAAAAAAATAATATTTTTCTATGTTCCAGCTCCCAGAATCAGCTCACCAAGCTTCACATCACATGTGTAGGAACCATAGAAGACGACGGGCACGGCATGCTGCAGGTAAGATGTACGGAAGAGTTGACATACAACTCTATATGACTAAGTATACGGGGGTTGTGTCCCAAATGGCACCCTATTCCCTATTTAGTGCACTAATTATTTATATTTATTTATTTTTGTTTTGTTTACAAAAGGCCCATAGGCCTCTGGTCAGAAGTAGTGGATGAAATAGGGAATCGGGAGCCATTTTAAATGCACATGTGTTGTGCCGAGAGGGCACGATTTCGTATTCTAGAAGCATCTTGGTGGAGCAGGAGTCTTTACTGTACATGCCAGGGTTCTTCGTTATATATTCTAAGCCACACATCCAGCCTAGAGGGGCCTCCCTGCCTTTCCCCTCTCTTTTTTATATACTGTGATTGTCAATCACAAGAGTCGACCTCGCGCACGCACTCCTAGCTTTAACTCAGAATGCTTACTGCTACTGAACAGGTCCTTTTGAGGAAGAGGACGGGTGACAACACGTCTGTGGGACTGAGTGTGCGTGCTGGGACTGGGGTCGAGGCCCTGCACTCCCTCTGCTCTCTACCCAGTCCGTTCTCCTCTCTCCCTGTCAGGCCGGGCCCCCTCTACCCAGTCCCTTTCACCTTTTAGTTTGCCTGTGGAGGCTGTGGTTGCCACGGGCTGACAGCTGATGGGTGACATGACCAGATTCAGCTAGGGCCTGGGCTCCCTGCCATCGGAGTGAAGGGCTCTCTGGTGAGGAGGGGCTCTCTGACAGCCTGTCAAAGAAAGACAGCAGACTGTGTGTGCTGCTTCCAAGGGCCCCTCCCACCACCCAACTGACTGACTGGGCCCCCCCAACACGCAACTGACTGACTGGGCCCCCCCCACCACCACGCAACTGACTGACTATGTGCTCCCCCACCACGCAACTGACTACGTGCCCCCCCACCACCCAACTGACTGACTGTGGCCCCCCCCACCACCCAACTGACTATGTGCCCCCCCACCACCCAACTGACTATGTGCCCCCCCACCACCCATCTGACTCCATGCCCCCCCACCACCCAACTGACTACGTGCCCCCCCACCACCCAACTGACTACGTGCCCCCCCACCACCCAACTGACTACGTGCCCCCTCCACCACCCAACTGACTACGTGCCCCCTCCACCACCCAACTGACTACGTGCCCCCCCACCACCCAACTGACTACGTGCCCCCCACCACCCAACTGACTATGTGCCCCCCCACCACCCAACTGACTGACTACGTGCCCCCGCCACTACCCAACTGACTACGTGCCCCCCCCACTACCCAACTGACTACGTGCCACCCCCACCACCAAACTGACTACGTGCCCCCCACCACCCAATTGACTACGTGCCCCCCTACCACCCAACTGACTACGTGCCACCCCCACCACCAAACTGACTACGTGCCCCCCCACCACCCAATTGACTACGTGCCCCCCCACCACCCAACTGACTACGTGCCACCCCCACCACCCAATTGACTACGTGCCCCCCCACCACCCAACTGACTACGTGCCACCCCCACCACCAAACTGACTACGTGCCCCCCCACCACCCAACTGACTAAGTGCCCCCCCACCGCCCAACTGACTACGTGCCCCCCCACCGCCCAACTGTCTAACTGACTACGTGCCCCCCCCACCACCCAACTGACTACGTGCCACCCCCACCACCCAATTGACTACGTGCCCCCCCACCACCCAACTGACTATGTGCCACCCCCACCACCAAACTGACTACGTGCCCCCCCACCGCCCAACTGACTACGTGCCCCCCCCACCGCCCAACTGTCTAACTGACTACGTGCCCCCCCCACCACCCAACTGTCTGACTGACTGCCCCCTCCCCCACATACCCAACTGTCTGACTAACTACGTTCCCCCCCACCACCCAACTGTCTTAACTGACTACGTGCCCCCCCACCACCCAACTGTCTTAACTGACTACGTGCCCCCCACCAACCAACTGACTGACTACGTGTCCCCCCCCACCACCCAACTGACTGACTACGTTCCCCCCACCACCCAACTGACTGACTACGTGCCCCCCCACCACCCAACTGACTGACTACGTGCCCCCCCACAACCCAACTTTCTAACTGACTACGTGCCCCCCGCACAGCCCAACTGTCTGACTGACTACGTCCCCCCCCACCACCCAACTGTCTGACTGACTGCCCCCACCCCCACATACCCAACTGTCTGACTAACTACGTTCCCCTCCACCACCCAACTGTCTGACTGACTACGTTCCCCCCCACCACCCAACTGTCTAACTGACTACGTGCCCCCCCCCACCCAACTGTCTGACTGACTACGTGCCCCCCCACCACCCAACTGTCTGACTGACTACGTTCCCCCCCACCACCCAACTGTCTAACTGACTACGTGCCCCCCCCACCACCCAACTGTCTGACTGACTACGTGCCACCCCACCACCCAACTGTCTGACTGACTACGTTCCCCCCCACCACCCAACTGTCTGACTGAATACGTGCCCCCTCACCACCCAACTGTCTGACTGACTACGTTCCCCCCCACCACCCAACTGTCTGACTGACTACGTTCCCCCCCACCACTCAACTGTCTGACTGACTACGTGCCCCCCCACCACCCAACGGTCTGACTGACTACGTTCCCCCCCCACCACCACCCAACTGTCTGACTACGTTCCTACCCACCACCCAACTGTCTGACTGACTACGTTCCCCCCCCACCACCACCCAACTGTCTGACTGACTACGTTCCCCCCCACCACCACCCAACTGTCTGACTGACTACGTTCCCCCCCACCACCCAAATGTCTGACTGACTACGTTCCCCCCCACCACCCAACTGTCTGACTGACTACGTGCCCCCCACCACCCAACTGTCTGACTGACTACGTTCCCCCCCACCACCCAACTGTCTGACTGACTACGTGCCCCCCCCACCACCCAACTGTCTGACTGACTACGTTCCCCCCACCACCCAACTGTCTGACTGACTACGTGCCCCCCCACCACCCAACTGTCTGACTGACTACGTTCCCCCCCACCACCCAACTGTCTGACTGACTACGTGCCCCCCCACCACCCAACTGTCTGACTGACTACGTTCCCCCCCACCACCCAACTGTCTGACTGACTACGTTCCCCCCACCACCCAACTGTCTAACTGACTATGTGCCCCCCCACCACCCAACTGTCTGACTGACTACGTTCCCCCCACCACCCAACTGTCTAACTGACCACGTGCCCCCCTCCCCCCACCAAACTGTGTCTGACTGCCTGGGCCTCCCCCCTTTCCCACCCAACTGTCTGACTGCCTGCCTGTTCTGCTCATTACTCTGTTCTGCTGTCCATTACTCTGTTCTGCTGTCCATTACTCTGTTCTGCTCCGCTGTCCATTACTCTGTTCCGCTGTCCATTACTCTGTTCTGCTCCGCTGTCCATTACTCTGTTCTGTTCTGCTGTCCATTACTCTGTTCTGCTGTCCATTACTCTGTTCTGCTGTCCATTACTCTGTTCTGTTCTGCTGTCCATTACTCTGTTCTGTTCCGCTGTCCATTACTCTGTTCTGTTCTGCTGTCCATTACTCTGTTCTGCTGTCCATTACTCTGTTCTGCTGTCCATTACTCTGTTCTGCTCTCCATTACTCTGTTCTGCTCTCCATTACTCTGTTCTGCTGTCCATTACTCTGTTCTGCTGTCCATTACTCTGTTCTGCTGTCCATTACTCTGTTCTGCTGTCCATTACTCTGTTCTGCTGTCCATTACTCTGTTCTACTCTCCATTACTCTGTTCTGCTGTCCATTACTCTGTTCCGCTGTCCATTACTCTGTTCTGTTCTGCTCTCCATTACTCTGTTCTGCTCCGCTGTTCATTACTCTGTTCTGCTCTCCATTACTCTGTTCTGCTCTCCATTACTCTGTTCTGCTAACCATTACTCTGTTCTGCTCTCAATTACTCTGTTCTGCTGTCCATTACTCTGTTCTGCTGTCCATTACTCTGTTCTGCTCCGATGTCTATTACTCTGTTCTGCTCTCCATTACTCTGTTCTGCTCTCCATTACTCTGTTCTGCTCCCCATTACTCTGTTCTGCTCTCCATTACTCTGTTCTGCTCCGCTCTCCATTACTCTGTTCTGCTCTGTAGGTGGACTTTATCATCTTCTGTCTGATGTATCCTAGATACTGTACTCGGCTGTCTGATGTATCCTAGATACTGTACTCGGCTGTCTGATGTATCCTAGATACTGTACTCGGCTATCTTCTTCATGTGTGCGCTGCCCTGCTCTCTCTCTCTCTCTCTCCGCAGGTGGACTTTGCCAACCGGTTTGTGGGCGGAGGGGTCACCGGATCGGGTCTGGTTCAGGAAGAGATTCGCTTCCTGATTAACCCTGAACTCATCGTCTCTCGCCTCTTCACTGAAGCCCTGCTGCAGAATGAGTGTCTCATCGTCACAGGTCAGACAATCCCCACTAGGTGTCTGCTCTAGTCACCATACAGAAATTAAAGATCACAGAAATATTTCATACGCACACACAAAAAAAATCTTATTTCTCTCAAATGTTGTGCACACATTGGTGTACATCCCTGTTAGTGAGCATTTTATCCTTTGCCAAGATAATCCATCCACCTGACAGGTGTGACACATCAAGGACCTGATGAAACAGCACGATCATTTCACAGGTGCACCTTGTGCTGGGGACAATAAAAGGCCACTCTAAAATGTGCAGTTTTGCCACACAACACAATGCCACAGACGTCTGGTGTTTTGAGGGAGCGGGCAATTGTCATGCTGACTGCAGGAATGTCCACCAGAGCTGTTGCCAGAGAATTGTCCCGTGGTGGTGGGGTTATGTTATGGGAAGGCATAAGCTACAGACAACGAACACAATTGCATTTTATCGATGAGATAAAGAGATACCGTGACAGAGATACCGTGACGAGATCCTGAGGCCCATTTTATTTTATTTTTTTAAAGGTATTTGTGACCAACAGATGCATATCTGTATTCCCAGTCATGTGAAATCCATAGATTAGGACCTAATGATTTTATTTATATTCACTGACTTCCTTATTTGAACTCTAACTGTTTCATGCGTTGATATTTGTGTTCGGTATTATTTGGTGGACAAGAATCTGTTGAGAAATCTAAGAGAGCAGAGCCACATAGACATTGCATCTACATTTGGCTGGCCTGGGTACTGTGTAATGCTGTGGGGACCCCTCATCTGAAGGAGTAAATAAGGCCAGGACATATGACTGGTAACTCCCAGCAGGGTTTGCTGTAAATGACAGAACCCTTCAGTCCAAACCTGTAAGGTACCTCTTACAGCGCCAGCCAGCAGGACCTACTGCTGTGACAATCACTTCCTTGGAGTTGTCAACCTCTCCCTGTTATTTCCTCTGATTGGCTCTTCCTGAGATCGGCCCAATCAGCGGCTGGTTAGTGGTTAGTAGCAGATAGGACTGTTGATTGCTCTGTCTGTCTGTGTCTGGGGTAATTACTGGATTACATTAAGTGCTTGAACTTTGTAGCTCTGATGGACAAATAAACTAACAAAAACAAACAAGGATTTATTTACCAGTAATGTTACAATCAATATATCCATGTTTTATAAGGCGTTGCTTAACTTTGCCACACAAGCTTAATTATTTTGAACCTGAACATTCATATGTTTGACCAGTGAAAACCGAACGGAAATACAGTGAGCTCCAAAAGTATTGGGCCATTTGTTGTTGTTTTGCCTCTGTACTCCAGCACTTTGGATTTGGAATGATACAACAGCTATGAAGTTAATGTGTAGACTGTCAGCTGTAATTATAGTAATTATAGGGTGTGTTCATTCATATCGGGTGAACCGTTTAGGAGTTACAGCACTTATTGTACGTAGTCCGTCCCCCCCCCCCCCCCCCCCCCCCCCCCCCCCATTTGAGGGGATGTGTAGACTGTCAGCTGTAATTATAGGGTATGTTCATTCATATCGGGTGAACCGTTTAGGAGTTATAGCACTTATTGTACATAGTCATTTGGTCCCCATTTTGAGGGGACCAAAAGTATTGGGACAAATTCACTTGTGTGTATTAAAGTAGTAGTCTAGAGTTTAGTATTTGGTCCCGTATTCCAACGCCAAGCTTGTGATTCTTTTGGGTGCGTCTGCTGTTCATTTAGCTTGTGTTTCAGATCGTCTGGTACCCCAAAAGAAATTAATGGTCAATAATTAGTGTTATTTTGGAGTCACTTTTTTATTGTAAATAGGAATAGAATATGTCTCTAAACACTTCAACATTAATGTGGATGCTACCATGAGTAATGATAGTTCTGAGTGAATCATGAGTAATGATGAGTGGGAAAGTTCGATAAACCTCTGCAGCTTGACAAAGCGTTTATAAGGGGTGGGGGGGGGGGGGGGGTGGGTCATGTCTGAATGCATTTTGAATAACTGAATTGAATGGAAAGGCTGCATGCAAGGACAAAAGGTGGCTAGCGCTCGCTCTCTTCAGCCTAGTGAACTCTGGCAGAGATGTGTTTTAGCCCCGGGCGCACACTGGCTGTCTGAACGAGGCCACTAAAACGCATCTCGGGCCTGCTTAAGCAAGCGTTAACACTGTAAGTTAAGTAAGTTAGTTGAATGAAAATAGTATGATCAGATAGGTAGATTTTTTTATTTTTAGGTATTTTTATGGCACAGAGTTTCACTCCTATTCAAATCAGTGAGAGCACAGATCCCGTCAGTTATTTTTAAATGACATTTTAGACTGAAACATCATCTTTAAATATATAGATATTTTTTTGTATACTATTTTTATTTTGGCTTTGCCTAGAAATACAGTATAACCAAAACATTAAAACAAAACTGGCTTTAACCTCAAATAAAAGGGCTGAGTCCTCCATATATATTTCTTAAATATATGGTTTGCAGCTTCTAGAAGCCATTGTCCGTTATTCTGCAGGCTGATCTCTCATAGCTCTTCTTAGATGTGAACCCGCCTGTCCCAACAAGGAGAGGAGAGGGATGACCGGCGTGATTAGTGAGTTGTTGACGAAGGAGAGAGAGAGGGGGATTCAGCCTACGGTGTGTACGTGCGTAGGCTGATTTGTGAGGCTGTCTGGTTGATACCACACTGTGACGATTCCCTTTCTCTCTCTTCATCAGCCACCTCTCAACAGGCACAATCAGCTAACCAACACGTAGACACACAAACACTCCGGTCTTCAACAGTGTTTTCCCAAACTCGGTCCTCTGGACCCCAAGAGGTCCACGTTTTGTTTTTTTACCCCCTAGCACTACACAGCTGATTCATAATCAATAATCAATCAAGCTTGTCTACATCTCCCCTTTCTTAAAAAGACACTGTTGTAAAAAGAGAATTTGTTGATTTTTTTTTTTTTTTTTTTTCGCAGACTTTGTAGCTGTGGTATCTAGTGGGAACCTTTTAGCACAGCAGACTACAGTGCCTTCTTGCCGTGGGCTCCAAACGAAAGAGAAAATCATACCTGCTCTAATTGTGTAGTACCTCGTCTGTTCTCCTTTTTTGTTTCGTCAACTTTTCGGCATGTTCTCTGTGAAGTAAGCTACGTGTGTTTTGTAACTTTTTCTACCTTGGCTTATGCTAGCACACTAGCTGACGGACATCTGGAATCTAACTATTTTTGAATTCCCTGACTCTTCATCGGCCGGTGAAGCATCTGCCTCCCCCTAGCTTTGATAACTAACTCAGTCTGCACGCTTTAATTTTTTTTGCCATCAATCAATCTGTCCCTGCTCTCTCTGCTTTGATTTGTGGTTACGTTTTAGTAGTTCTAGCTGTTCTCCAGTAGTTGGGCACTAGCTTGCCGACCATAACCGTGGTGGTTGGCTAGGCTAGTAGTTAGTTGGCTAAATAGCTAACGTTAGCTGGATAGCTAGCTTGCTGGCTAAGATAACTGCGTATAGCTAACATTCTTTGGTTTCCAAAACTTTGGTTTACTTTAATGTAGCTGTAAGCTAGGTGTTGATAGCAACTGGCTGACTCGTGTAGTGCTAACGTAAAGCTAGTAGTCTAGTAGGGCAAACGTTAGCATGCTAATTGGCTAGCAACCTTGCAAGTAGATTTGTATACATTCATTCATAAAGTATTTGCTTGTAAGTCAGCAGAACAGGTATTTTTGTTTTAAACCAGTAGTCATGAGTGCAAATAATTTGCTTTAATTTGAAGGTATACATGTGAAGGTATTTCTGTTGGGAGTTTGACATTCTAAGGGAATAGACTGGCTCACATTACATCATCTCCCGGAAAAACTTTTTTTCCGACACGACTTTGTCACTGTTCGGTAATTCTGATCCGTTTTATGTGATACCTCCTGAAATAGAAAAGAGAGGTGTATAACTTTGCATTGAGACTTTTGACGTGTATACTAATGCAGATCCATAATGTTAGTCGTGGTAACATTTTTGCTAGCTACCCATGTAACATCACACAGGTTAGTTTTCTCAGAGGGAATTGTTTGCACTCTGTTCGGCGTCACGTCATTCCTGGTCAGCGGGATAACCATCGGTGACTCATCTGCTTTCCCCTGTCACAGCACAGCCCGGCCAGGCAATCAAGGCTAATTCAATTAGGCCTGGGCACTTTGGCAAATTTCAATGGGGGAGGTAATATCCATTAACCCCCCCCCCCCATGTCAAGACGTATCACGGGGGAATATGATTTAATACCACCGGCCCGTCCGTCCGGCCCGCAATGATACAACAAAATGCTGGTGGTGGTGGTGGCACAGGAAAAGGTTTAATAAAGATGATGGAATGGGAGAGTCCATTAGTGGAACAGGGTCTTGGGCAGGTCTTTCTGCTCGGAGGTCATGAATTCTAGTACTGCTGTAATAACATTAAGTGATTTAAGTGGGGAGGGGAAGGAAGGGAGGGAGGGGAGGGATGAGGGGAAAGAGGAGAGGGGAGGTAGGTAGGGCTAAGGGGAGGGAGTGGAAAGAGGAGAGGAAAGGGAGGGAGGTAGGGGTAAGGGGAGGGAGGGGAAAGAGGAGAGGGGAGGGAGGTAATTAGGGGTGAGGGGAGGGAAAGAGGAGAGGGAGGGGAGGGATGAGGGGAAAGGGGAGGGAAAGAGGAGAGGGAGGGGAGGGATGAGGGGAGAGGCTAGTGGAGGGGGGAGGAGAGAAAGGCTAGTGGAGGGGAGAGTGGATCTGTGCGGGGTCGGGACAAGGAGTGGTGAGGAGGGAGGCTGAAGGTTACTCCTCTCTGAGGTGACCTGTCCTCTCTCTGTCCCTGGCTGGCTGGCTGGTGGAGAGGGTTAGAATGCTGATTGGCTGGCTGGTGGAGAGGGTTAGAATGCTGATTGGCTGGCTGGTGGAGAGGGTTAGAATGCTGATTGGCTGGCTGGTGGAGAGGGTTAGAATGCTGATTGGCTGGCTGGTGGAGAGGGTTAGAATGCTGATTGGCTGGCTGGTGGAGAGGGTTAGAATGTTGATTGGGTGGCTGGTGAAGAGGGTTAGAATGCTGATTGGCTGGCTGGTGGAGAGGGTTAGAATGCTGATTGGCTGGCTGGTGGAGAGGGTTAGAATGCTGATTGGCTGGCTGGTGGAGAGGGTTAGAATGCTGATTGGGTGGCTGGTGGAGAGGGTTAGTTTGGTGATTGGGTGGGCGGAGCTAGAAAACTCTAGGTGCTTGTGAGTTCCTGGAAGGAGTGTCCCACTTCCACAGCGTTCACTGATATGGCCTGGGTTGTGTCCCAAATGGCAACCTATAGGGAATACAGTGCCATTATTACAGACTGAGTGGAGAAAACATTAGGAACACCTTCCTAATCTAGAGTTGCACCCCGTTTGGCCCTCAGAACAGCTTCAGTTTGTTGGGGCATGAATGACAGTAACCTTGTAGCGGTATTTATTTCCTCCTCCTTCCTTACTGCTCATGCGCTCTTAAAGTGGCAGCGCACGGTGAAGTTGGCTCCGTGCAGATTTCGCCACAACCTCGAGAGGGTTGTGGCGAAATCATCACCACTTGTCCAGTTGTCCTTTCGACAAAGCTGCAGGTTTCATTTGTCTCTGACCTTTCTCTGCCCCGCCCAACTGACCAGTCCTCAACAAATTAGAGACGGTGTATTTGTCGGAAACAATTCATGCTGAGACCTGGGCGTATTAATGCATCAAAGCATTGAAGTGAATGAAATTCCTAATCATCAGTCAGTCCAGGGCCTCTAGTCTGGTCTGTGGTCTATCGAAATGATCTTTCAGATGTTTAAAACAACTTTGTGTGGCTATAAGAGGGAGGGAAACGACTGGCTTTATAAAGACCTCCGGTGAAATGGGTCAAATGCCCAACCATTGGCTTTCCAGAGAATCCAAACATTTGTTTAGTCTGAATAAGAACCTTTGGTCGTCCTCTTCCGAGGATCAAATCAAAATCAAATCAAATCAAATGTATTTATATAGCCCTTCGTACATCAGCTGATATCTCAAAGTGCTGTACAGAAACCCAGCCTAAAACCCCAAACAGCAAGCAATGCAGGTGTAGAAGCACGGTGGCTAGGAAAAACTCCCTAGAAAGGCCAAAACCTAGGAAGAAACCTAGAGAGGAACCAGGCTATGTGGGGTGGCCAGTCCTCTTCTGGCTGTGCCGGGTGGAGATTATAACAGAACATGGTCAAGATGTTCAAATGTTCATAAATGACCAGCATGGTCGAATAATAATAAGGCAGAACAGTTGAAACTGGAGCAGCAGCACAGTCAGGTGGACTGGGGACAGCAAGGAGTCATCATGTCAGGTATTCCTGGGGCATGGTCCTAGGGCTCAGGTCCTCCGAGAGAGAGAAAGAAAGAGAGAATTAGAGAGAGCATATGTGGGATGGCCAGTCCTCTTCTGGCTGTGTCGGGTGGAGATTATAACAGAACATGGCCAAGATGTTCAAATGTTCATAAATGACCAGCATGGTCGAATAATAATAAGGTAGAACAGTTGAAACTGGAGCAGCATCACGGTCAGGTGGACTGGGGACAGCACGGAGTCATCATGTCAGGTATTCCTGGGGCATGGTCCTAGGGCTCAGGTCCCCCGAGAGAGAGAGAAGGAGAGAATTAGAGAAGGCACACTTAGATTCACACAGGACACCGAATAGGACAGGAGAAGTACTCCAGATATAACAAACTGACCCTAGCCCCCGACACATAAACTACTGCAGCACAAATACTGGAGGCTGAGACAGGAGGGGTCAGGAGACACTGTGGCCCCATCCGAGGACACCCCCGGACAGGGCCAAACAGGAAGGATATAACCCCACCCACTTTGCCAAAGCACAGCCCCCACACCACTAGAGGGATATCTTCAACCACCAACTTACCATCCTGCTCTGTCAATATCACTTCCCCCTTCAATGGACGGTGTTTCAGTCAGAAGGACACCGTTCAGCATCATTCTGATGGTCCACTGGTGATGGTCCACTGGTGATGGTCAAGTGTAAAATGTCTGTCTGCGTCCTGCAGTGCATGAATGAAAGTGTTATCTCTCTCTTTCATTTAACCTTTATTGAACTAGGCACGTCAGTTAAGAACAAACTCTTATTTTCAATGACGGCCCACCGGGGAACAGTGGGGTTAACTGCCTTATTCAGGGGCAGAACTACAGATTGTTACCATGTCAGCTCGGGGGTTCGATCCAGCAACCTTTCGGGTTACTGGCCCAACGCTCTGACTACTAGTCTACCTGCCGTCCCAAATGGCACCCTATTCCCTATTCCCTTTTCCCTATTCCCTTTTCCCTATTCCCTTTTCCCTATTCCCTATTCCCTTTTCCCTATTCCCTATTCCCTTTTCCCTATTCCCTTTTCCCTATTCCCTATTCCCTATTCCCTTTTCCCTTTTCCCTATTCCCTATTCCCTTTTCCCTATTCCCTTTTCCCTATTCCCTTTTCCCTTTTCCCTATTCCCTTTTCTAGTGAAATGTCTGTCTAATATCTAGGGAACATGGTGTTATCTGGGACGTATCCCTTATCTGTTAACCAAGCTCCTCTCCAGATGCTGGCTTTTCCCTTGTACGGTTTTGTAGATGTGTTGCGCCGTCCAGCTCTCCGACTGCCAGAAACAGTCGAATTGATTTCCAAAACTCATAGTGCCTTGGCTCAATCTCGATCACTGTATTTTACTTTGCGTCAGTCTATCTTAACATCAGCCAATATGTAATGATCAACATCATAATATTATATTTTATTCGTAGAGATTGTTTTTTTGTTTCATTTACAGATGGATAATCACACATCTCTTTACATTCTGACCATCTACTGAAGGAAGATAAGAGGTCGTTTCTGTTAAATACGGGCTGAAATTTCGTATCCTAAAGTATCCTAAACTCGTATCCTAAAGGGACGTTATCAGAATTTCATAATGTTATTCCAACTTCATAGTGTGGAACTATATATATATATATATATATATGTATGTAAAACAGGAGAATTTACATTTGACTGCACTGGGCCTTTTATTAAAGCAAGAATAACAACAACAAAAAATTGTCTCGTGGTGATCTCGATCACCCAAAATGTAGCCCACGTGGCTTTTGTACAGTTCTGCTTGGGCGGTATCCAGATATTCATACCGTTACTCTGCCGTGTCGGGTTTTACATGGGTACACAGAGCAGAGGGGGGAAGAATGGAGGAGGAAGAGCAGCATGGGTACACAGAGCAGAGGGGGGAAGAACAGAGGAGGAAGAGCAGCGTGGGTACATGGAGCGGGGGGGGGGGGGGAACGTAGGAGGAAGAGCAGCATGGGTACACGGAGCAGAGGGGGGAGGAACGTAGGAGGAAGAGCAGCGTGTGTACACGGAGCAGAGGGGGGAAGAACGTAGGAGGAAGAGCATCATGGGTACACGGAGCAGAGGGGGGAAGAACGTAGGAGGAAGAACAACATGGGTACACAGAGCGGGGGGGAGAACGGAGGAGGAAGAGCAGCATGTGTACACAGAGCAGAGGGGGAAAGAATGTAGGAGGAAGAGCAGCATGGGTACACGGAGCAGAGGGGGGACGAACGTAGAAGGAAGAGAAGCATGGGTACACGGAGCAGAGAGGGGAAGAATGGAGGAGGAAGAGCAGCATGGGTACAAGGAGCAGAGGGGGGAAGAACGTAGGAGGAAGAACAGCATGGGTACACAGAGCGGGGGGGGAGAACGTAGGAGGAAGAGCAGCATGGGTACACGGAGCAGAGGGGGGAGGAACGTAGGAGGAAGAGCAGCGTGGGTACACGGAGCAGAGGGGGGAGGAACATAGGAGGAAGAGCAGCGTGGGTACACGGAGCAGAGGGGGGAGGAACGTAGAACGTAGGAACGTAGAAGTAGGCACAGGGACAAAATACAGAGCTTTCTTGACTTCTCAAACACGGCAGAAAGACGTTTTGGAGAAGTACGGTAATCTTAATAATGTGAAATGAAGAACGCAATCGGCTTTATCTCCTAACATGTCATTTAAAAAGTAACTACAAATATTCAAATCTATTGAAAAAAATGTAAAGAAATTGTTTCCACGGTATTCACGGTATATGCAAACCATCCCGTGGGTATTTCCAAACACCCCGATATACGGTATACCGCCAAAAATATTTTTTTCTGGAACAATACATTTGTATTTAATAAACCTTGTGTATCATTCTGGGAACTGGAATTAAACACCAGAGAGCCTTACTGAGGCAGTGATTACTTACCAGGACTCCCCGGAAAACAGTGGGGATTTTTACAGAGTAGACAATCCTGGTTAAAATACATCAAATGAGTGTAAGTTCACTAGAAAAAAATCAAATGATGAGCTGATTGGTAATGACGTCCTGGGCTTGTCAAATGTTGAAACGCTCGTGAGATTCTTGCTTCTTGAGAGGAGGCACCCACTGACCAGGCTTCAGTAATCCGCTCTTGTTTGTACACACACACACAAAGCCACCGCAGGTACTAATGAGGCCTAATGAATGAGGGGTTCATTTGTACCTTCTGTTGTTCTGAATCCTCCCCCTCTAACCCTTCCTCCCCTGTGGGTCGGGCTGTTGTTCTGAACCCTCCCCCTCTAACCCTTCTTCCCCTGTGGGTTGGGCTGTTGTTCTGAACCCTCCCCCTCTAACCCTTCCTCCCCTGTGGGTTGGGCTGTTGTTCTGAATCCTCCCCCTCTAACCCTTCCTCCCCTGTGGGTTGGGCTGTTGTTCTGAATCCTCCCCCTCTAACCCTTCCTCCACTGTGGGTTGGGCTACTTATGTAGTGTACTATATAGGGGATAGGATGCCATTTGTGACGCAGTCTAGCGCTCTCTTCTTCCTAGGGAGGTAATAAGTTGACCTTCCTGTTGTTGGAGACAGCTGCTCTCTTGTGGCATCACTTCACATGGAATAATTAACAAAAAGATTAAGCGATTGGCTGGCTGTAAAAATCACAGCTTTCCTGACCGTTTTGTTTTATCATATCTCAACTACTCAAATAATATCACATTTTTCGGGGTCATTGTCAGTCACTGATGTGTCAGTAATTTGACGCTCCATTGATAACGTCCTTCAATTGACGATGTCAAAGCGCTAACATTTAAAGGGAAAAGTATGCGATTTTTGGCAACTAAGCCATTTCCTAATTAGCCAGTCAGATGAATTCAGGGATATCATTTGTATGTCTCTGTGTACAGTTTTGGAAGGAAGTTGAAGGTGTTTTTTTTTGCGAGCCAATGGTAAACTTCCGGTCATTGCCCTAACGCTAGTTAGCATTGGCTCGCGAAACTCCCTCTAAACTTCTTTCAAACAGCACGGCAGAAGCATACAAATGGTATCCATGAGTACACACGACTCGGGTGTAATTAGAACAAATTAATTGCCAAAATCTTTCACTATCTCTTTAATGATATTGGTCTGGTCATGAACGGTGTCTGTTCTGTTTGGGCCTTCCCCCAGGTACTGAGCAGTACAGTACGTACACTGGCTACGCAGACAGCTACCTATGGGACGGCAAACATCAGGACAAGACCCCAAGGTACGTGCTTACTGATCAGACCGTTTTAAAATATACTTTACATATTTAAGGGATTTCACTCTGAAGTTGTTTACAATATTGATTTACTCAATTACCAAGAGCCTGATATAATGACTTTTCCTCCCAACTAACCGGTCGCCAGGAGAGGACTGACCAACCTTCAGAGCCCGGTTCCTCTCTAAGTTTCTTCCTAGGTTCCTGCCTTCTAGAGAGTTTTCCTAGACACTGTGTTTCTGCCTCTGCATTGCTCTCTCTGGGGTTTTTTTTTTAGACTAGGTTTCTGTTAAGCACTTTGTGACAACTGCTGATGTAAAAAGGGCTTTATAAAATACATTTGATATGACTTAACTCTGTCGTCCACAGAGACACCTGGCAGAGGAGGTGCACAGAGATCGTAGCAATGGACGCTCTGAAGTTCAGGAACTTCCTCGAACAGTTTCACCCTGAGAAAATGAACAGAGAACTGAATAAGGTGAGTAGTGGTAACTCGACCAGGGGGGAGTAGTGGTAACTAGACCAGGGGGAGCGGTGGTAACTCGACCAGGGGAGCGGTGGTAACTCGACCAGGGGAGCGGTGGTAACTAGACCAGGGGAGCGGTGGTAACTAGACCAGGGGGAGCGGTGGTAACTAGACCAGGGGGAGCGGAGGTAACTAGACCAGGGGGAGCGGTGGTAACTCGACCAGGGGGAGCGGTGGTAACTCGACCCGGGGGAGCGGTGGTAACTAGACCAGGGGGAGCGGTGGTAACTAGACCAGGGGGAGCGGTGGTAACTAGACCAGGGGGAGCGGTGGTAACTAGACCAGGGGGAGCGGTGGTAACTAGACCAGGGGTAGCGGTGGTAACTAGACCAGGGGGAGCGGTGGGTACTAGACCAGGGGGAGCGGTGGTAACTAGACCAGGGGGAGCGGTGGTAACTAGACCAGGGGGAGCGGTGGTAACTAGACCAGGGGGAGCGGTGGTAACTAGACCAGGGGGAGCGGTGGTAACTAGACAGGGGGAGCGGTGGTAACTAGACCAGGGGGAGCGGTGGTAACTAGACCAGGGGAGCAGTGCTAACTCTACCGGTAGTAACTAGACCAGGGGGGAGCGGTGGTAACTCGACCAGGGGGGGAGCGGTGGTAACTCGACCAGGGGGAGCGGTGGTAACTCGACCAGGGGGAGCGGTGGTAACTCTACCGGTGGTAACTCGACCAGGGGGGAGCAGTGGTAACTCGACCAGGGGGAGCGGTGGTAACTCGACCAGGGGGAGCGGTGGTAACTCGACCAGGGGGGAGCGGTTGTAACTCTACCAGTGGTAACTCGACCAGGGGGAGCAGTGGTAACTCTACCGGTGGTAACTCGACCAGGGGGAGCGGTGGTAACTCGACCAGGGGGAGCGGTGGTAACTCGACCAGGGGGAGCGGTGGTAACTAGACAGGGGGAGCGGTGGTAACTAGACAGGGGAGCGGTGGTAACTCTACTGGTGGTAACTCGACCAGGGGGAGCGGTGGTAACTCGACCAGGGGGAGCGGTGGTAACTCGACCAGGGGGAGCGGTGGTAACTAGACAGGGGGAGCGGTGGTAACTAGACAGGGAAGCGGTGGTAACTCTACTGGTGGTAACTCGACCAGGGGGAGCGGTGTTAACTAGACCAGGGGGAGTGGTGGTAACTAGACCAGGGGGAGCGGTGGTAACTAGACCAGGGGGAGCAGTGGTAACTCGACCAAGGGGAGCGGTGGTAACTCGACCAGGGGGAGCGGTGGTAACTCGACCAGGGGGAGCGGTGGTAACTCGACCAGGGGGAGTGGTGGTAACTCGACCAGGGGTAGCGGTGGTAACTCGACCAGGGGGAGCAGTGGTAGCTAGACCAGGGGGAGCGGTGGTAACTAGACCAGGGGGAGCGGTGGTAACTAGACCAGGGGGAGCGGTGGTAACTAGACCAGGGGGAGCGGTGGTAACTAGACCAGGGGGAGCGGTGGTAACTAGACCAGGGGGAGCGATGGTAACTAGACCAGGGGGAGCGGTGGTAACTCGACCAGGGGGAGCAGTGGTAACTAGACCAGGGGGAGCGGTGGTAACTAGACAGGGGGAGCAGTGGTAACTCTACCGGTGGTAACTGGACCAGGGGGAGCAGTGGTAACTCTACCGGTGGTAACTCGACCAGGGGGGAGCGGTGGTAACTCGACCGGTGGTAACTCGACCAGGGGGAGCAGTGGTAACTCGACCAGGGGGAGCAGTGGTAACTCGACCAGGGGAGCGGTGGTAACTAGACCAGGGGGAGCGGTGGTAACTAGACCAGGGGGAGCGGTGGTAACTAGACCAGGGGGAGAGGTGGTAACTCGACCAGGGGGAGCGGTGGTAACTAGACCAGGGGGGAGCGGTGGTAACTAGACCAGGGGGAGCGGTGGTAACTAGACCAGGGGGAGCGGTGGTAACTAGACTATGGGAGCGGTGGTAACTAGACCAGGGGGAGCGGTGGGTACTAGACCAGGGGGAGCGGTGGTAACTAGACCAGGGGGAGCGGTGGTAACTAGACCAGGGGGAGCGGTGGTAACTAGACCAGGGGGAGCGGTGGTAACTAGACCAGGGGGAGCGGTGGTAACTAGACAGGGGGAGCGGTGGTAACTAGACCAGGGGAGCGGTGCTAACTCTACCGGTAGTAACTAGACCAGGGGGGAGCGGTGGTAACTCGACCAGGGGGGGAGCGGTGGTAACTCGACCAGGGGGAGCGGTGGTAACTCTACCGGTGGTAACTCGACCAGGGGGGAGCAGTGGTAACTCGACCAGGGGGAGCGGTGGTAACTCGACCAGGGGGAGCGGTGGTAACTCGACCAGGGGGAGCGGTGGTAACTCGACCAGGGGGAGCGGTGGTAACTCGACCAGGGGGAGCGGTGGTAACTCGACCAGGGGGAGCGGTGGTAACTCGACCAGGGGGAGCGGTGGTAACTCGACCAGGGGTAGCGGTGGTAACTCGACCAGGGGGAGCGGTGGTAACTAGACCAGGGGGAGCGGTGGTAACTAGACCAGGGGGAGCGGTGGTAACTCGACCAGGGGGAGCGGTGGTAACTCGACCAGGGGGAGCGGTGGTAACTAGACCAGGGGGAGCGGTGGTAACTCGACCAGGGGTAGCGGTGGTAACTCGACCAGGGGGAGCAGTGGTAACTAGACCAGGGGGAGCGGTGGTAACTAGACCAGGGGGAGCGGTGGTAACTAGACCAGGGGGAGCAGTGGTAACTAGACCAGGGGGAGCGGTGGTAACTCGACCAGGGGGAGCAGTGGTAACTAGACCAGGGGGAGCGGTGGTAACTAGACAGGGGGAGCAGTGGTAACTCTACCGGTGGTAACTCGACCAGGGGGAGCAGTGGTAACTCTACCGGTGGTAACTCGACCAGGGGGGAGCGGTGGTAACTCGACCGGTGGTAACTCGACCAGGGGGAGCAGTGGTAACTCGACCAGGGGGAGCAGTGGTAACTCGACCAGGGGAGCGGTGGTAACTAGACCAGGGGGAGCGGTGGTAACTAGACCAGGGGGAGCGGTGGTAACTAGACCAGGGGGAGAGGTGGTAACTCGACCAGGGGGAGAGGTGGTAACTCGACCAGGGGGAGCGGTGGTAACTAGACCAGGGGGAGCGGTGGTAACTAGACCAGGGGGAGCGGTGGTAACTAGACCAGGGGGAGCGGTGGTAACTAGACCATGGGAGCGGTGGGTACTAGACCAGGGGGAGCGGTGGTAACTAGACCAGGGGGAGCGGTGGTAACTAGACCAGGGGGAGCTGTGGTAACTAGACCAGGGGGAGCGGTGGTAACTAGACAGGGGGAGCGGTGGTAACTAGACCAGGGGGAGCGGTGGTAACTAGACCAGGGGGAGCGGTGGTAACTAGACCAGGGGAGCGGTGCTAACTATACCGGTAGTAACTAGACCAGGGGGGAGCGGTGGTAACTCGACCAGGGGGGGAGCGGTGGTAACTCGACCAGGGGGAGCGGTGGTAACTCGACCAGGGGGAGCGGTGGTAACTCTACCGGTGGTAACTCGACCAGGTGGGAGCAGTGGTAACTCGACCAGGGGGAGCGGTGGTAACTCGACCAGGGGGAGCGGTGGTAACTCGGGGGAGCGGTGGTAACTCGGGGGAGCGGTGGTAACTCGACCAGGGGGAGCGGTGGTAACTCGACCAGGGGGAGCGGTGGTAACTCGACCAGGGGTAGCGGTGGTAACTCGACCAGGGGTAGCGGTGGTAACTCGACCAGGGGAGCGGTGGTAACTAGACCAGGGGGAGCGGTGGTAACTAGACCAGGGGGAGCGGTGGTAACTAGACCAGGGGGAGCGGTGGTAACTCGACCAGGGGGAGCGGTGGTAACTCGACCAGGGGGAGCGGTGGTAACTCGACCAGGGGGAGCGGTGGTAACTCGACCAGGGGTAGCGGTGGTAACTCGACCAGGGGGAGCAGTGGTAACTAGACCAGGGGGAGCGGTGGTAACTAGACCAGGGGGAGCGGTGGTAACTAGACCAGGGGGAGCAGTGGTAACTCGACCAGGGGGAGCGGTGGTAACTCGACCAGGGGGAGCAGTGGTAACTAGACCAGGGGGAGCGGTGGTAACTAGATAGGGGGAGCGGTGCTAACTCTACCGGTAGTAACTAGACCAGGGGGGAGCGGTGGTAACTCGACCAGGGGGAGCGGTGGTAACTAGACCAGGGGGAGCGGTGGTAACTAGACCATGGGAGCGGTGGGTACTAGACCAGGGGGAGCGGTGGTAACTAGACCAGGGGGAGCGGTGGTAACTAGACCAGGGGGAGCTGTGGTAACTAGACCAGGGGGAGCGGTGGTAACTAGACAGGGGGAGCGGTGGTAACTAGACCAGGGGAAGCGGTGCTAACTCTACCGGTAGTAACTAGACCAGGGGGGAGCGGTGGTAACTCGACCAGGGGGGGAGCGGTGGTAACTCGACCAGGGGGAGCGGTGGTAACTCGACCAGGGGGAGCGGTGGTAACTCGACCAGGGGGAGCGGTGGTAACTCTACCGGTGGTAACTCGACCAGGGGGGAGCAGTGGTAACTCGACCAGGGGGAGCGGTGGTAACTCGACCAGGGGGAGCGGTGGTAACTCGACCAGGGGGAGCGGTGGTAACTCGACCAGGGGGAGCGGTGGTAACTCGACCAGGGGTAGCGGTGGTAACTCGACCAGGGGGAGCGGTGGTAACTCGACCAGGGGAGCGGTGGTAACTAGACCAGGGGGAGCGGTGGTAACTAGACCAGGGGGAGCGGTGGTAACTAGACCAGGGGGAGCGGTGGTAACTCGACCAGGGGGAGCGGTGGTAACTCGACCAGGGGGAGCGGTGGTAACTAGACCAGGGGGAGCGGTGGTAACTCGACCAGGGGTAGCGGTGGTAACTCGACCAGGGGGAGCAGTGGTAACTAGACCAGGGGGAGCGGTGGTAACTAGACCAGGGGGAGCGGTGGTAACTAGACCAGGGGGAGCAGTGGTAACTAGACCAGGGGGAGCGGTGGTAACTCGACCAGGGGGAGCAGTGGTAACTAGACCAGGGGGAGCGGTGGTAACTAGATAGGGGGAGCAGTGGTAACTCTACCGGTGGTAACTCGACCAGGGGGAGCAGTGGTAACTCTACCGGTGGTAACTCGACCAGGGGGGAGCGGTGGTAACTCGACCGGTGGTAACTCGAACAGGGGGAGCAGTGGTAACTCGCCCAGGGGGAGCAGTGGTAACTCGACCAGGGGAGCGGTGGTAACTAGACCAGGGGGAGCGGTGGTAACTAGACCAGGGGGAGCGGTGGTAACTAGACCAGGGGGAGAGGTGGTAACTCGACCAGGGGGAACGGTGGTAACTAGACCAGGGGGAGCGGTGGTAACTAGACCAGGGGGAGCGGTGGTAACTAGACCAGGGGAGCGGTGGGTACTAGACCAGGGGGAGCGGTGGTAACTAGACCAGGGGGAGCGGTGGTAACTAGACCAGGGGGAGCGGTGGTAACTAGACCAGGGGGAGCGGTGGTAACTAGACCAGGGGGAGCGGTGGTAACTAGACAGGGGGAGCGGTGGTAACTAGACCAGGGGGAGCGGTGGTAACTAGACCAGGGGAGCGGTGCTAACTCTACCGGTAGTAACTAGACCAGGGGGGAGCGGTGGTAACTCGACCAGGGGGGGAGCGGTGGTAACTCGACCAGGGGGAGCGGTGGTAACTCGACCAGGGGGAGCGGTGGTAACTCGACCAGGGGGAGCGGTGGTAACTCTACCGGTGGTAACTCGACCAGGGGGGAGCGGTGGTAACTCGACCAGGGGGAGCGGTGGTAACTCGACCAGGGGGATCGGTGGTAACTCGACCAGGGGGAGCGGTGGTAACTCGACCAGGGGGAGCGGTGGTAACTCGACCAGGGGGAGCGGTGGTAACTCGACCAGGGGGAGCGGTGGTAACTCGACCAGGGGGAGCGGTGGTAACTCGACCAGGGGTAGCGGTGGTAACTCGACCAGGGGGAGCGGTGGTAACTAGACCAGGGGGAGCGGTGGTAACTAGACCAGGGGGAGCGGTGGTAACTCGACCAGGGGGAGCGGTGGTAACTCGACCAGGGGGAGCGGTGGTAACTAGACCAGGGGAGCGGTGCTAACTCTACCGGTAGTAACTAGACCAGGGGGGAGCGGTGGTAACTCGACCAGGGGGGGAGCGGTGGTAACTCGACCAGGGGGAGCGGTGGTAACTCGACCAGGGGGAGCGGTGGTAACTCTACCGGTGGTAACTCGACCAGGGGGGAGCAGTGGTAACTCGACCAGGGGGGAGCAGTGGTAACTCGACCAGGGGGAGCGGTGGTAACTCGACCAGGGGGAGCGGTGGTAACTCGACCAGGGGGAGCGGTGGTAACTCGACCAGGGGGAGCGGTGGTAATTCGACCAGGGGGAGCGGTGGTAACTCGACCAGGGGGAGCGGTGGTAACTAGACCAGGGGGAGCAGTGGTAACTCGACCAGGGTTAGCGGTGGTAACTCGACCAGGGGGAGCGGTGGTAACTAGACAGGGGGAGCATTGGTAACTCTACCGGTGGTAACTCGACCAGTGGGAGCAGTGGTAACTCTACCGGTGGTAACTCGACCAGGGGGGAGCGGTGGTAACTCGACCGGTGGTAACTCGACCAGGGGAGCAGTGGTAACTCTACCGGTGGTAACTCGACCAGGGGGAGCAGTGGTAACTCTACCGGTGGTAACTCGACCAGGGGGAGCGGTGGTAACTCGACCAGGGGGAGCGGTGGTAACTAGACAGGGGGAGCGGTGGTAACTAGACAGGGGAGCGGTGTTAACTCTACTGGTGGTAACTCGACCAGGGGGAGCGGTGGTAACTAGACCAGGGGGAATGGTGGTAACTAGACCAGGGGGAGCGGTGGTAACTAGACCAGGGGGAGCGGTGGTAACTAGACCAGGGGGAGCGGTGGTAACTCGACCAGGGGGAGCGGTGGTAACTCGACCAGGGGGAGCGGTGGTAACTCGACCAGGGGGAGCAGTGGTAACTAGACCAGGGGGAGCAGTGGTAACTAGACCAGGGGGAGCGGTGGTAACTAGACCAGGGGGAGCAGTGGTAACTAGACCAGGGGGAGCGGTGGTAACTCGACCAGGGGGAGCAGTGGTAACTAGACCAGGGGGAGCGGTGGTAACTAGACAGGGGGAGCAGTGGTAACTCTACCGGTGGTAACTCGACCAGGGGAGCAGTGGTAACTCGACCAGGGGGAGCAGTGGTAACTCGACCAGGGGGGAGCGGTGGTAACTCGACCGGTGGTAACTCGACCAGGGGGAGCAGTGGTAACTCGACCAGGGGGAGCAGTGGTAACTCGACCAGGGGGAGCGGTGGGAACTAGACCAGGGGGAGCGGTGGTAACTCGACCAGGGGGAGCGGTGGTAAGTCGACCAGGGGGAGCGGTGGTAACTAGACCAGGGGGAGCAGTGGTAACTAGACCAGGGGGAGCGGTGGTAACTAGACCAGTGGAGCGGTGGGTACTAGACCAGGGGGAGCGGTGGTAACTAGACCAGGGGGAGCGGTGGTAACTAGACAGGGGGAGCGGTGGGTACTAGACCACGGGGAGCGGTGGTAACTAGACCAGGGGGAGCGGTGGTAACTAGACCAGGGGGAGCGGTGGTAACTAGACCAGGGGGAGCGGTGGTAACTAGACAGGGGGAGCGGTGGTAACTAGACCAGGGGGAGCGGTGGTAACTAGACCAGGGGGAGCGGTGGTAACTAGACCAGGGGAGCGGTGCTAACTCTACCGGTAGTAACTAGACCAGGGGGGAGCGGTGGTAACTCGACCAGGGGGGGAGCGGTGGTAACTCGACCAGGGGGAGCGGTGGTAACTCGACCAGGGGGAGCGGTGGTAACTCTACCGGGGGTAACTCGACCAGGGGGGAGCGGTGGTAACTCGACCAGGGGGAGCGGTGGTAACTCGACCAGGGGGAGCGGTGGTAACTCGACCAGGGGGAGCGGTGGTAACTCGACCAGGGGGAGCGGTGGTAACTCGACCAGGGGGAGCGGTGGTAACTCGACCAGGGGGAGCGGTGGTAACTCGACCAGGGGGAGCGGTGGTAACTCAACCAGGGGTAGTGGTGGTAACTCGACCAGGGGGAGCGGTGGTAACTCGACCAGGGGGAGCGGTGGTAACTCGACCAGGGCTAGCGGTGGTAACTAGACAGGGGGAGCAGTGGTAACTCTACCGGTGGTAACTCGACCAGTGGGAGCAGTGGTAACTCTACCGGTGGTAACTCGACCAGGGGGGAGCGGTGGTAACTCGACCGGTGGTAACTCGACCAGGTGGAGCAGTGGTAACTCTACCGGTGGTAACTCGTCCAGGGGGAGCGGTGGTAACTCTACCGGTGGTAACTCGACCAGGGGGAGCGGTGGTAACTCGACCAAGGGAGCGGTGGTAAATCGACCAGGGGGAGCGGTGGTAACTAGACCAGGGGGAGCGGTGGTAACTAGACAGGGGGAGCAGTGGTAACTCTACCGGTGGTAACTCGACCAGGGGTAGCGGTGGTAACTCTACCGGTGGTAACTCGACCAGGGGGGAGCGGTGGTAACTCGACCAGGGGGAGCGGTGGTAACTAGACCAGGGGGAACGGTAGTAACTCTACCAGGGGGAGCGGTGGTAACTCGACCAGGGGGAGCGGTGGTAACTCGACCAGGGGGAGCGGTGGTAACTAGACCAGGGGGAGCAGTGGTAACTAGACAGGGGGAGCAGTGGTAACTCTACCGGTGGTAACTCGACCAGGGGGAGCAGTGGTAACTCTACCGGTGGTAGCTCGACCAGGGGAGAGCGGTGGTAACTCGACCGTTGGTAACTCGACCAGGGGGGAGCGGTGGTAACTCTACCGGTGGTAACTCGACCAGGGGGAGCGGTGGTAACTAGACCAGTTGGAGAGATGGTAACTAGACAGGGGGAGCAGTGGTAACTCTACCGGTGGTAACTCGACCAGGGGGGAGCGGTGGTAACTCTACCGGTGGTAACTCGACCAGGGGGGAGCGGTGGTAACTCGACCGGTGGTAACTCGACCAGGTGGAGCAGTGGTAACTCTACCGGTGGTAACTCGTCCAGGGGGAGCGGTGGTAACTCTACCGGTGGTAACTCGACCAGGGGGAGCGGTGGTAACTCGACCAGGGGAGCGGTGGTAAATCGACCAGGGGGAGCGGTGGTAACTAGACCAGGGGGAGCGGTGGTAACTAGACAGGGGGAGCAGTGGTAACTCTACCGGTGGTAACTCGACCAGGGGTAGCGGTGGTAACTCTACCGGTGGTAACTCGACCAGGGGGGAGCGGTGGTAACTCGACCAGGGGGAGCGGTGGTAACTCGACCAGGGGGAGCGGTGGTAACTCTACCAGGGGGAGCGGTGGTAACTCGACCAGGGGGAGCGGTGGTAACTCGACCAGGGGGAGCGGTGGTAACTAGACCAGGGGGAGCAGTGGTAACTAGACAGGGGGAGCAGTGGTAACTCTACCGGTGGTAACTCGACCAGGGGGAGCAGTGGTAACTCTACCGGTGGTAGCTCGACCAGGGGAGAGCGGTGGTAACTCGACCGTTGGTAACTCGACCAGGGGGGAGCGGTGGTAACTCTACCGGTGGTAACTCGACCAGGGGGAGCGGTGGTAACTAGACCAGTTGGAGAGATGGTAACTAGACAGGGGGAGCAGTGGTAACTCTACCGGTGGTAACTCGACCAGGGGGGAGCGGTGGTAACTCTACCGGTGGTAACTCGACCAGGGGGAGCGGTGGTAACTAGACAGGGGGAGCGGTGGTAACTCTACCGGTGGTAACTCGACCAGGGGGAGCGGTGGTAACTCGACCAGGGGGAGCAGTGGTAACTAGACCGGTGGTAACTAGACCAGGGGGAGCGGTGGTAACTCGACCGGTGGTAACTAGACCAGGGGGAGCGGTGGTAACTCGACCGGTGGTAACTAGACCGGGGGGAGCGGTGGTAACTCGACCAGGGGGAGCGGTGGTAACTCGACCGGTGGTAACTAGACCAGGGGGAGCGATGGTAACTCGACCAGGGGGAGCGGTGATAACTCGACCGGTGGTAACTCGACCAGGGGGGAGCAGTGGTAACTCTACCGGTGGTAACTCGACCAGGGGGAGCGGTGGTAACTCGACCAGGGGGAGCGGTGGTAACTAGACAGGGGGAGCGGTGGTAACTCTACTGGTGGTAACTCGACCAGGGGGAGCGGTGGTAACTCCACCGGTGGTAACTCGACCAGAGGGGAGCAGTGGTAACTCGACCAAGGGGAGCGGTGGTAACTCGACCAGGGGGAGTGGTGGTAACTCGACCAGGGGTAGCAGTGACCAGGGGGAGCGGTGGTAACTCGACCAGGGGGTGCGGTGGTAACTCGACCAGGGGGAGCAGTGGTAACTCGACCAGGGGGAGCGGTGGTAACTAGACCAGGGGGAGCGGTGGTAACTAGACCAGGGGGAGCAGTGGTAACTCTACCGATGGTAACTCGACCAGGGGGGAGCGGTGGTAACTCGACCGGTGGTAACTCGACCAGGGGAAGCAGTGGTAACTCGACCAGGGGGAGCAGTGGTAACTCGACCAGGGGGAGCAGTGGTAACTCGACCAGGGGGAGCAGTGGTAACTCGACCAGGGGGAGCAGTGGTAACTCTACCGGTGGTAACTCGACCAGGGGGAGCGGTGGTAACTAGACCAGGGGGAGCGGTGGTAACTCGACCAGGGGTAGCGGTGGTAACTCGACCAGGGGGAGCGGTGGTAACTAGACCAGGGGGAGCGGTGGTAACTAGACCAGGGGGAGCAGTGGTAACTCTACCGATGGTAACTCGACCAGGGGGGAGCGGTGGTAACTCGACCGGTGGTAACTCGACCAGGGGAAGCAGTGGTAACTCTACCGGTGGTAACTCGACCAGGGGGGAGCGGTGGTAACTCTACCGGTGGTAACTCGACCAGGGGGAGCGGTGGTAACTAGACCAGGGGGAGCGGTGGTAACTAGACAGGGGGAGCAGTGGTAACTCTACCGGTGGTAACTCGACCAGGGGGGAGCGGTGGTAACTCTACCGGTGGTAACTCGACCAGGGGGAGCGGTGGTAACTAGACCAGTTGGAGAGATGGTAACTAGACAGGGGGAGCAGTGGTAACTCTACCGGTGGTAACTCGACCAGGGGGGAGCGGTGGTAACTCTACCGGTGGTAACTCGACCAGGGGGGAGCGGTGGTAACTCTACCGGTGGTAACTCGACCAGGGGGAGCGGTGGTAACTAGACAGGGGGAGCGGTGGTAACTCTACCGGTGGTAACTCGACCAGGGGGAGTGGTGGTAACTAGACCATGGGGAGCGGTGGTAACTCGACCAGGGGGAGCGGTGGTAACTAGACCGGTGGTAACTAGACCAGGGGGAGCGGTGGTAACTCGACCGGTGGTAACTAGACCAGGGGGAGCGGTGGTAACTCGACCAGGGGGAGAGGTGGTAACTCGACCAGGGGGAGCGGTGGTAACTCGACCGGTGGTAACTAGACCAGGGGGAGCGATGGTAACTCGACCAGGGGGAGCGGTGATAACTCGACCGGTGGTAACTCGACCAGGGGGGAGCGGTTGTAACTCTACCAGTGGTAACTCGACCAGGGGGAGCAGTGGTAACTCTACCGGTGGTAACTCGACCAGGGGGAGCGGTGGTAACTCGACCAGGGGGAGCGGTGGTAACTAGACAGGGGGAGCGGTGGTAACTCTACTGGTGGTAACTCGACCAGGGGGAGCGGTGGTAACTCCACCGGTGGTAACTCGACCAGAGGGGAGCAGTGGTAACTCGACCAAGGGGAGCGGTGGTAACTCGACCATGGGGAGTGGTGGTAACTCTACCGGTGGTAACTCGACCAGGGGGAGCTGTGGTAACTCGACCAGGGGGAGCGGTGGTAACTCGACCAGGGGGAGTGGTGGTAACTCGACCAGGGGTAGCAGTGACCAGGGGGAGCGGTGGTAACTCGACCAGGGGGTGCGGTGGTAACTCGACCAGGGGGAGCAGTGGTAACTCGACCAGGGGGAGCGGTGGTAACTAGACCAGGGGGAGCGGTGGTAACTAGACCAGGGGGAGCAGTGGTAACTCTACCGATGGTAACTCGACCAGGGGGGAGCGGTGGTAACTCGACCGGTGGTAACTCGACCAGGGGAAGCAGTGGTAACTCGACCAGGGGGAGCAGTGGTAACTCGACCAGGGGGAGCAGTGGTAACTCGACCAGGGGGAGCAGTGGTAACTCGACCAGGGGGAGCAGTGGTAACTCGACCAGGGGGAGCAGTGGTAACTCTACCGGTGGTAACTCGACCAGGGGGAGCGGTGGTAACTAGACCAGGGGGTGCGGTGGTAACTCGACCAGGGGGAGCAGTGGTAACTCGACCAGGGGGAGCGGTGGTAACTAGACCAGGGGGAGCGGTGGTAACTAGACCAGGGGGAGCAGTGGTAACTCTACCGATGGTAACTCGACCAGGGGGGAGCGGTGGTAACTCGACCGGTGGTAACTCGACCAGGGGAAGCAGTGGTAACTCGACCAGGGGGAGCAGTGGTAACTCGACCAGGGGGAGCAGTGGTAACTCGACCAGGGGGAGCAGTGGTAACTCGACCAGGGGGAGCAGTGGTAACTCTACCGGTGGTAACTCGACCAGGGGGAGCGGTGGTAACTAGACCAGGGGGAGCGGTGGTAACTCGACCAGGGGTAGCGGTGGTAACTCGACCAGGGGGAGCGGTGGTAACTAGACCAGGGGGAGCGGTGGTAACTAGACCAGGGGGAGCAGTGGTAACTCTACCGATGGTAACTCGACCAGGGGGGAGCGGTGGTAACTCGACCGGTGGTAACTCGACCAGGGGAGGCAGTGGTAACTCTACCGGTGGTAACTCGACCAGGGGGGAGCGGTGGTAACTCTACCGGTGGTAACTCGACCAGGGGGAGCGGTGGTAACTAGACAGGGGGAGCAGTGGTAACTCTACCGGTGGTAACTCGACCAGGGGGGAGCGGTGGTAACTCTACCGGTGGTAACTAGACAGGGGGAGCGGTGGTAACTCTACCGGTGGTAACTCGACCAGGGGGAGCGGTGGTAACTCGACCAGGGGGAGCGGTGGTAACTAGACCGGTAGTAATTAGACCAGGGGGAGCGGTGGTAACTCGACCAGGGGGAGCGGTGGTAACTAGACCGCTGGTAACTCAACCAGGGGGAGCGGTGGTAACTCGACCAGGGGGAGCGGTGGTAACTCGACCAGGGGAGCGGTGGTAACTAGACCAGGGGGAGCGTTAGTAACTAGACCAGGGGGAGCGGTGGTAACTAGACCAGGGGGAGTTGTTGTAACTAGACCAGGGGGAGCGGTGGTAACTAGACCAGGGGGAGCGGTGGTAACTAGACCAGGGGGAGCGGTGGTAACAAGACCAGGGGGTGCGGTGGTAACTAGACCAGGGGAGCGGTGGTAACTCGACCGGTGGTAACTAGACCAGGGGGAGCAGTGGTAACTCGACCAGGGGGAGAGGTGGTAACTCGACCAGGGGGAGCGGTGGTAACTCGACCGGTGGTAACTAGACCAGGGGGAGCGATGGTAACTCGACCAGGGGGAGCGGTGATAACTCGACCGGTGGTAACTCGACCAGGGTGGAGCGGTTGTAACTCTACCAGTGGTAACTCGACCAGGGGGAGCAGTGGTAACTCTACCGGTGGTAACTCGACCAGGGGGAGCGGTGGTAACTCGACCAGGGGGAGCGGTGGTAACTAGACAGGGGGAGCGGTGGTAACTCTACTGGTGGTAACTCGACCAGGGGGAGCGGTGGTAACTCCACCGGTGGTAACTCGACCAGATGGGAGCGGTGGTAACTCGACCAAGGGGAGCGGTGGTAACTCGACCAGGGGGAGTGGTGGTAACTCTACCGGTGGTAACTCGACCAGGGGGAGCTGTGGTAACTCGACCAGGGGGAGCGGTGGTAACTCGACCAGGGGTAGCAGTGACCAGGGGGAGCGGTGGTAACTCGACCAGGGGGTGCGGTGGTAACTCGACCAGGGGGAGCGGTGGTAACTCGACCAGGGGGAGCAGTGGTAACTCGACCAGGGGGAGCGGTGGTAACTAGACCAGGGGGAGCGGTGGTAACTAGACCAGGGGGAGCAGTGGTAACTCTACCGATGGTAACTCGACCAGGGGTAGCGGTGGTAACTCGACCAGGGGGAGCGGTGGTAACTCGACCAGGGGAGCGGTGGTAACTCGACCAGGGGGAGCGGTGGTAACTAGACAGGGGGAGCAGTGGTAACTCTACCGGTGGTAACTCGACCAGTGGGAGCAGTGGTAACTCTACCGGTGGTAACTCGACCAGGGGGGAGCGGTGGTAACTCGACCGGTGGTAACTCGACCAGGTGGAGCAGTGGTAACTCGACCGGTGGTAACTCGACCAGGGGGGAGCGGTGGAAACTCTACCGTTGGTAACTCGACCAGGGGGAGCGGTGGTAACTCGACCAGGGGAGCGGTGGTAAATCGACCAGGGGGAGCGGTGGTAACTAGACCAGGGGGAGCGGTGGTAACTAGACAGGGGGAGCAGTGGTAACTCTACCGGTGGTAACTCGACCAGGGGTAGCGGTGTTAACTCTACCGGTGGTAACTCTACCAGGGGGGAGCGGTGGTAACTCGACCAGGGGGAGCGGTGGTAACTAGACCAGGGGGAACGGTGGTAACTAGACCAGGGGGAACGGTAGTAACTCTACCAGGGGGAGCGGTGGTAACTCGACCAGGGGGAGCGGTGGTAACTCGACCAGGGGGAGCGGTGGTAACTAGACCAGGGGGAGCAGTGGTAACTAGACAGGGGGAGCAGTGGTAACTCTACCGGTGGTAACTCGACCAGGGGGAGCACTGGTAACTCTACCGGTGGTAGCTCGACCAGGGGAGAGCGGTGGTAACTCGACCGTTGGTAACTCGACCAGGGGGGAGCGGTGGTAACTCTACCGGTGGTAACTCGACCAGGGGGAGCGGTGGTAACTAGACCAGGGGGAGAGATGGTAACTAGACAGGGGGAGCAGTGGTAACTCTACCGGTGGTAACTCGACCAGGGGGGAGCGGTGGTAACTCTACCGGTGGTAACTCGACCAGGGGGGAGCGGTGGTAACTCTACCGGTGGTAACTCGACCAGGGGGAGCGGTGGTAACTAGACAGGGGGAGCGGTGGTAACTCTACCGGTGGTAACTCGACCAGGGGGAGTGGTGGTAACTCGACCAGGGGGAGCAGTGGTAACTCGACCAGGGGGAGCGGTGGTAACTAGACCAGGGGGAGCGGTGGTAACTAGACCAGGGGGAGCAGTGGTAACTCTACCGATGGTAACTCGACCAGGGGGGAGCGGTGGTAACTCGACCGGTGGTAATTCGACCAGGGGAAGCAGTGGTAACTCGACCAGGGGGATCAGTGGTAACTCGACCAGGGGGAGCAGTGGTAACTCGACCAGGGGGAGCAGTGGTAACTCGACCAGGGGGAGCAGTGGTAACTCTACCGGTGGTAACTCGACCAGGGGGAGCGGTGGTAACTCGACCAGGGGGAGCGGTGGTAACTCGACCAGGGGGAGCGGTGGTAACTAGACCAGGGGGAGCGGTGGTAACTAGACCAGGGGGAGCAGTGGTAACTCGACCGGTGGTAACTTGACCAGGGGAAGCAGTGGTAACTCTACCGGTGGTAACTCGACCAGGGGGAGCGGTGGTAACTAGACCAGGGGGAGCGGTGGTAACTAGACAGGGGGAGCAGTGGTAACTCTACCGGTGGTAACTCGACCAGGGGGGAGCGGTGGTAACTCTACCGGTGGTAACTCGACCAGGGGGGAGCGGTGGTAACTCTACCGGTGGTAACTCGACCAGGGGGAGCGGTGGTAACTAGACAGGGGGAGCGGTGGTAACTCTACCGGTGGTAACTCGACCAGGGGGAGTGGTGGTAACTAGACCATGGGGAGCGGTGGTAACTCGACCAGGGGGAGCAGTGGTAACTAGACCGGTGGTAACTAGACCAGGGGGAGCGGTGGTAACTCGACCGGTGGTAACTAGACCAGGGGGAGCGGTGGTAACTCGACCGGTGGTAACTAGACCAGGGGGAGCGATGGTAACTCGACCAGGGGGAGCGGTGATAACTCGACCGGTGGTAACTCGACCAGGGGGGAGCAGTGGTAACTCTACCGGTGGTAACTCGACCAGGGGGAGCGGTGGTAACTCGACCAGGGGGAGCGGTGGTAACTAGACAGGGGGAGCGGTGGTAACTCTACTGGTGGTAACTCGACCAGGGGGAGCGGTGGTAACTCCACCGGTGGTAACTCGACCAGAGGGGAGCAGTGGTAACTCGACCAAGGGGAGCGGTGGTAACTCGACCATGGGGAGTGGTGGTAACTCTACCGGTGGTAACTCGACCAGGGGGAGCTGTGGTAACTCGACCAGGGGGAGCGGTGGTAACTCGACCAGGGGGAGTGGTGGTAACTCGAACAGGGGTAGCAGTGACCAGGGGGAGCGGTGGTAACTCGACCAGGGGGTGCGGTGGTAACTCGACCAGGGGGAGTGGTGGTAACTCGAACAGGGGTAGCAGTGACCAGGGGGAGCGGTGGTAACTCGACCAGGGGGTGCGGTGGTAACTCGACCAGGGGGATCAGTGGTAACTCGACCAGGGGGAGCAGTGGTAACTCGACCAGGGGGAGCAGTGGTAACTCGACCAGGGGGAGTGGTGGTAACTCGACCAGGGGGAGCAGTGGTAACTCTACCGGTGGTAACTCGACCAGGGGGAGCGGTGGTAACTAGACCAGGGGGTGCGGTGGTAACTCGACCAGGGGGAGCAGTGGTAACTCTACCGATGGTAACTCGACCAGGGGGGAGCGGTGGTAACTCGACCGGTGGTAATTCGACCAGGGGAAGCAGTGGTAACTCGACCAGGGGGATCAGTGGTAACTCGACCAGGGGGAGCAGTGGTAACTCGACCAGGGGGAGCAGTGGTAACTCGACCAGGGGGAGCAGTGGTAACTCTACCGGTGGTAACTCGACCAGGGGGAGCGGTGGTAACTCGACCAGGGGGAGCGGTGGTAACTCGACCAGGGGGAGCGGTGGTAACTAGACCAGGGGGAGCGGTGGTAACTAGACCAGGGGGAGCAGTGGTAACTCGACCGGTGGTAACTTGACCAGGGGAAGCAGTGGTAACTCTACCGGTGGTAACTCGACCAGGGGGAGCGGTGGTAACTAGACCAGGGGGAGCGGTGGTAACTAGACAGGGGGAGCAGTGGTAACTCTACCGGTGGTAACTCGACCAGGGGGGAGCGGTGGTAACTCTACCGGTGGTAACTCGACCAGGGGGGAGCGGTGGTAACTCTACCGGTGGTAACTCGACCAGGGGGAGCGGTGGTAACTAGACAGGGGGAGCGGTGGTAACTCTACCGGTGGTAACTCGACCAGGGGGAGTGGTGGTAACTAGACCATGGGGAGCGGTGGTAACTCGACCAGGGGGAGCAGTGGTAACTAGACCGGTGGTAACTAGACCAGGGGGAGCGGTGGTAACTCGACCGGTGGTAACTAGACCAGGGGGAGCGGTGGTAACTCGACCGGTGGTAACTAGACCAGGGGGAGCGATGGTAACTCGACCAGGGGGAGCGGTGATAACTCGACCGGTGGTAACTCGACCAGGGGGGAGCAGTGGTAACTCTACCGGTGGTAACTCGACCAGGGGGAGCGGTGGTAACTCGACCAGGGGGAGCGGTGGTAACTAGACAGGGGGAGCGGTGGTAACTCTACTGGTGGTAACTCGACCAGGGGGAGCGGTGGTAACTCCACCGGTGGTAACTCGACCAGAGGGGAGCAGTGGTAACTCGACCAAGGGGAGCGGTGGTAACTCGACCATGGGGAGTGGTGGTAACTCTACCGGTGGTAACTCGACCAGGGGGAGCTGTGGTAACTCGACCAGGGGGAGCGGTGGTAACTCGACCAGGGGGAGTGGTGGTAACTCGAACAGGGGTAGCAGTGACCAGGGGGAGCGGTGGTAACTCGACCAGGGGGTGCGGTGGTAACTCGACCAGGGGGAGTGGTGGTAACTCGAACAGGGGTAGCAGTGACCAGGGGGAGCGGTGGTAACTCGACCAGGGGGTGCGGTGGTAACTCGACCAGGGGAAGCAGTGGTAACTCGACCAGGGGGAGCAGTGGTAACTCGACCAGGGGGAGCAGTGGTAACTCGACCAGGGGGAGCAGTGGTAACTCGACCAGGGGGAGCAGTGGTAACTCTACCGGTGGTAACTCGACCAGGGGGAGCGGTGGTAACTAGACCAGGGGGTGCGGTGGTAACTCGACCAGGGGTAGCGGTGGTAACTCGACCAGGGGGAGCGGTGGTAACTAGACCAGGGGGAGCGGTGGTAACTAGACCGGTGGGAGCAGTGGTAACTCTACCGATGGTAACTCGACCAGGGGGGAGCGGTGGTAACTCGACCGGTGTTAACTCGACCAGGGGAAGCAGTGGTAACTCTACCGGTGGTAACTCGACCAGGGGGGAGCGGTGGTAACTCTACCGGTGGTAACTCGACCAGGGGGAGCGGTGGTAACTAGACCAGGGGGAGCGGTGGTAACTAGACAGGGGGAGCAGTGGTAACTCTACCGGTGGTAACTCGACCAGGGGGGAGCGGTGGTAACTCTACCGGTGGTAACTCGACCAGGGGGAGCGGTGGTAACTAGACCAGTTGGAGAGATGGTAACTAGACAGGGGGAGCAGTGGTAACTCTACCGGTGGTAACTCGACCAGGGGGGAGCGGTGGTAACTCTACCGGTGGTAACTCGACCAGGGGGGAGCGGTGGTAACTCTACCGGTGGTAACTCGACCAGGGGGAGCGGTGGTAACTAGACAGGGGGAGCGGTGGTAACTCTACCGGTGGTAACTCGACCAGGGGGAGTGGTGGTAACTCGACCAGGGGGAGCGGTGGTAACTAGACCGGTGGTAACTAGACCAGGGGGAGCGGTGGTAACTCGACCGGTGGTAACTAGACCAGGGGGAGCGGTGGTAACTCGACCGGTGGTAACTAGACCAGGGGGAGCGGTGGTAACTCGACCAGGGGGAGAGGTGGTAACTCGACCAGGGGGAGCGGTGGTAACTCGACCGGTGGTAACTAGACCAGGGGGAGCGATGGTAACTCGACCAGGGGGAGCGGTGATAACTCGACCGGTGGTAACTCGACCAGGGGGGAGCGGTTGTAACTCTACCAGTGGTAACTCGACCAGGGGGAGCAGTGGTAACTCTACCGGTGGTAACTCGACCAGGGGGAGCGGTGGTAACTCGACCAGGGGGAGCGGTGGTAACTAGACAGGGGGAGCGGTGGTAACTCTACTGGTGGTAACTCGACCAGGGGGAGCGGTGGTAACTCCACCGGTGGTAACTCGACCAGAGGGGAGCAGTGGTAACTCGACCAAGGGGAGCGGTGGTAACTCGACCAGGGGGAGCGGTGGTAACTCGACCAGGGGGAGTGGTGGTAACTCGACCAGGGGTAGCAGTGACCAGGGGGAGCGGTGGTAACTCGACCAGGGGGAGCGGTGGTAACTAGACCAGGGGGAGCGGTGGTAACTAGACCAGGGGGAGCAGTGGTAACTCTACCGATGGTAACTCGACCAGGGGGGAGCGGTGGTAACTCGACCGGTGGTAACTCGACCAGGGGGAGCGGTGGTAACTAGACCAGGGGGAGCGGTGGTAACTAGACAGGGGGAGCAGTGGTAACTCTACCGGTGGTAACTCGACCAGGGGGGAGCGGTGGTAACTCGACCGGTGGTAACTCGACCAGGGGAAGCAGTGGTAACTCTACCGGTGGTAACTCGACCAGGGGGGAGCGGTGGTAACTCTACCGGTGGTAACTCGACCAGGGGGAGCGGTGGTAACTAGACCAGGGGGAGCGGTGGTAACTAGACAGGGGGAGCAGTGGTAACTCTACCGGTGGTAACTCGACCAGGGGGGAGCGGTGGTAACTCTACCGGTGGTAACTCGACCAGGGGGAGCGGTGGTAACTAGACCAGTTGGAGAGATGGTAACTAGACAGGGGGAGCAGTGGTAACTCTACCGGTGGTAACTCGACCAGGGGGGAGCGGTGGTAACTCTACCGGTGGTAACTCGACCAGGGGGAGCGGTGGTAACTCTACCGGTGGTAACTCGACCAGGGGGAGCGGTGGTAACTAGACAGGGGGAGCGGTGGTAACTCTACCGGTGGTAACTCGACCAGGGGGAGTGGTGGTAACTAGACCATGGGGAGCGGTGGTAACTCGACCAGGGGGAGCGGTGGTAACTAGACCGGTGGTAACTAGACCAGGGGGAGCGGTGGTAACTCGACCGGTGGTAACTAGACCAGGGGGAGCGGTGGTAACTCGACCGGTGGTAACTAGACCAGGGGGAGCGGTGGTAACTCGACCAGGGGGAGAGGTGGTAACTCGACCAGGGGGAGCGGTGGTAACTCGACCGGTGGTAACTAGACCAGGGGGAGCGATGGTAACTCGACCAGGGGGAGCGGTGATAACTCGACCGGTGGTAACTCGACCAGGGGGGAGCGGTTGTAACTCTACCAGTGGTAACTCGACCAGGGGGAGCAGTGGTAACTCTACCGGTGGTAACTCGACCAGGGGGAGCGGTGGTAACTCGACCAGGGGGAGCGGTGGTAACTAGACAGGGGGAGCGGTGGTAACTCTACTGGTGGTAACTCGACCAGGGGGAGCGGTGGTAACTCCACCGGTGGTAACTCGACCAGAGGGGAGCAGTGGTAACTCGACCAAGGGGAGCGGTGGTAACTCGACCAGGGGGAGCGGTGGTAACTCGACCAGGGGGAGTGGTGGTAACTCGACCAGGGGTAGCAGTGACCAGGGGGAGCGGTGGTAACTCGACCAGGGGGTGCGGTGGTAACTCGACCAGGGGGAGCGGTGGTAACTCGACCAGGGGGAGCGGTGGTAACTAGACCAGGGGGAGCAGTGGTAACTCTACCGATGGTAACTCGACCAGGGGGGAGCGGTGGTAACTCGACCGGTGGTAACTCGACCAGGGGAAGCAGTGGTAACTCGACCAGGGGGAGCGGTGGTAACTAGACAGGGGGAGCGGTGGTAACTCTACTGGTGGTAACTCGACCAGGGGGAGCGGTGGTAACTCCACCGGTGGTAACTCGACCAGAGGGGAGCAGTGGTAACTCGACCAAGGGGAGCGGTGGTAACTCGACCAGGGGGAGCGGTGGTAACTCGACCAGGGGGAGTGGTGGTAACTCGACCAGGGGTAGCAGTGACCAGGGGGAGCGGTGGTAACTCGACCAGGGGGTGCGGTGGTAACTCGACCAGGGGGAGCAGTGGTAACTCGACCAGGGGGAGCGGTGGTAACTAGACCAGGGGGAGCGGTGGTAACTAGACCAGGGGGAGCAGTGGTAACTCTACCGATGGTAACTCGACCAGGGGGGAGCGGTGGTAACTCGACCGGTGGTAACTCGACCAGGGGAAGCAGTGGTAACTCGACCAGGGGGAGCAGTGGTAACTCGACCAGGGGGAGCAGTGGTAACTCGACCAGGGGGAGCAGTGGTAACTCGACCAGGGGGAGCAGTGGTAACTCTACCGGTGGTAACTCGACCAGGGGGAGCGGTGGTAACTAGACCAGGGGGAGCGGTGGTAACTCGACCAGGGGTAGCGGTGGTAACTCGACCAGGGGGAGCGGTGGTAACTAGACCAGGGGGAGCGGTGGTAACTAGACCAGGGGGAGCAGTGGTAACTCTACCGATGGTAACTCGACCAGGGGGGAGCGGTGGTAACTCGACCGGTGGTAACTCGACCAGGGGAGGCAGTGGTAACTCTACCGGTGGTAACTCGACCAGGGGGGAGCGCTGGTAACTCTACCGGTGGTAACTCGACCAGGGGGAGCGGTGGTAACTAGACCAGGGGGAGCGGTGGTAACTAGACAGGGGGAGCAGTGGTAACTCTACCGGTGGTAACTCGACCAGGGGGGAGCGGTGGTAACTCTACCGGTGGTAACTAGACAGGGGGAGCGGTGGTAACTCTACCGGTGGTAACTCGACCAGGGGGAGCGGTGGTAAATCGACCAGGGGGAGCGGTGGCAACTAGACCGGTAGTAATTAGACCAGGGGGAGCGGTGGTAACTCGACCAGGGGGAGCGGTGGTAACTAGACCGCTGGTAACTCAACCAGGGGGAGCGGTGGTAACTCGACCAGGGGGAGCGGTGGTAACTCGACCAGGGGAGCGGTGGTAACTAGACCAGGGGGAGCGTTAGTAACTAGACCAGGGGGAGCGGTGGTAACTAGACCAGGGGGAGCGGTGGTAACTAGACCAGGGGGAGCGGTGGTAACAAGACCAGGGGGTGCGGTGGTAACTAGACCAGGGGAGCGGTGGTAACTTGACCGGTGGTAACTAGACCAGGGGGAGCAGTGGTAACTCGACCAGGGGGAGAGGTGGTAACTCGACCAGGGGGAGCGGTGGTAACTCGACCGGTGGTAACTAGACCAGGGGGAGCGATGGTAACTCGACCAGGGGGAGCGGTGATAACTCTACCGGTGGTAACTCGACCAGGGTGGAGCGGTTGTAACTCTACCAGTGGTAACTCGACCAGGGGGAGCAGTGGTAACTCTACCGGTGGTAACTCGACCAGGGGGAGCGGTGGTAACTAGACAGGGGGAGCGGTGGTAACTCTACTGGTGGTAACTCGACCAGGGGGAGCGGTGGTAACTCCACCGGTGGTAACTCGACCAGATGGGAGCGGTGGTAACTCGACCAAGGGGAGCGGTGGTAACTCGACCAGGGGGAGTGGTGGTAACTCTACCGGTGGTAACTCGACCAGGGGGAGCTGTGGTAACTCGACCAGGGGGAGCGGTGGTAACTCGACCAGAGGTAGCAGTGACCAGGGGGAGCGGTGGTAACTCGACCAGGGGGTGCGGTGGTAACTCGACCAGGGGGAGCGGTGGTAACTCGACCAGGGGGAGCAGTGGTAACTCGACCAGGGGGAGCGGTGGTAACTAGACCAGGGGGAGCGGTGGTAACTAGACCAGGGGGAGCAGTGGTAACTCTACCGATGGTAACTCGACCAGGGGTAGCGGTGGTAACTCGACCAGGGGGAGCGGTGGTAACTCGACCAGGGGGAGCGGTGGTAACTCGACCAGGGGGAGCGGTGGTAACTAGACAGGGGGAGCAGTGGTAACTCTACCGGTGGTAACTCGACCAGTGGGAGCAGTGGTAACTCTACCGGTGGTAACTCGACCAGGGTGGAGCGGTGGTAACTCGACCGGTGGTAACTCGACCAGGTGGAGCAGTGGTAACTCGACCGGTGGTAACTCGACCAGGGGGGAGCGGTGGAAACTCTACCGGTGGTAACTCGACCAGGGGGAGCGGTGGTAACTCGACCAGGGGAGCGGTGGTAAATCGACCAGGGGGAGCGGTGGTAACTAGACCAGGGGGAGCGGTGGTAACTAGACAGGGGGAGCAGTGGTAACTCTACCGGTGGTAACTCAACCAGGGGTAGCGGTGTTAACTCTACCGGTGGTAACTCTACCAGGGGGGAGCGGTGGTAACTCGACCAGGGGGAGCGGTGGTAACTAGACCAGGGGGAACGGTGGTAACTAGACCAGGGGGAACGGTAGTAACTCTACCAGGGGGAGCGGTGGTAACTCGACCAGGGGGAGCGGTGGTAACTCGACCAGGGGGAGCGGTGGTAACTAGACCAGGGGGAGCAGTGGTAACTAGACAGGGGGAGCAGTGGTAACTCTACCGGTGGTAACTCGACCAGGGGGAGCACTGGTAACTCTACCGGTGGTAGCTCGACCAGGGGAGAGCGGTGGTAACTCGACCGTTGGTAACTCGACCAGGGGGGAGCGGTGGTAACTCTACCGGTGGTAACTCGACCAGGGGGAGCGGTGGTAACTAGACCAGGGGGAGAGATGGTAACTAGACAGGGGGAGCAGTGGTAACTCTACCGGTGGTAACTCGACCAGGGGGGAGCGGTGGTAACTCTACCGGTGGTAACTCTACCGGTGGTAACTCGACCAGGGGGGAGCGGTGGTTACTCTACCGGTGGTAACTCGACCAGGGGGAGCGGTGGTAACTAGACAGGGGGAGCGGTGGTAACTCTACCGGTGGTAACTCGACCAGGGGGAGTGGTGGTAACTCGACCAGGGGGAGCAGTGGTAACTCGACCAGGGGGAGCGGTGGTAACTAGACCAGGGGGAGCGGTGGTAACTAGACCAGGGGGAGCGGTGGTAACTAGACCAGGGGGAGCAGTGGTAACTCTACCGATGGTAACTCGACCAGGGGGGAGCGGTGGTAACTCGACCGGTGGTAATTCGACCAGGGGAAGCAGTGGTAACTCGACCAGGGGGATCAGTGGTAACTCGACCAGGGGGAGCAGTGGTAACTCGACCAGGGGGAGCAGTGGTAACTCGACCAGGGGGAGCAGTGGTAACTCTACCGGTGGTAACTCGACCAGGGGGAGCGGTGGTAACTCGACCAGGGGTAGCGGTGGTAACTCGACCAGGGGGAGCGGTGGTAACTCGACCAGGGGGAGCGGTGGTAACTAGACCAGGGGGAGCGGTGGTAACTAGACCAGGGGGAGCAGTGGTAACTCGACCGGTGGTAACTCGACCAGGGGAAGCAGTGGTAACTCTACCGGTGGTAACTCAACCAGGGGGAGCGGTGGTAACTAGACCAGGGGGAGCGGTGGTAACTAGACAGGGGGAGCAGTGGTAACTCTACCGGTGGTAACTCGACCAGGGGGGAGCGGTGGTAACTCTACCGGTGGTAACTCGACCAGGGGGAGCGGTGGTAACTCGACCAGGGGGAGCGGTGGTAACTCGACCAGGGGGAGCGGTGGTAACTCTACCGGTGGTAACTAGACAGGGGGAGCGGTGGTAACTCTACCGGTGGTAACTCGACCAGGGGGAGCGGTGGTAACTCGACCAGGGGGAGCGGTGGTAACTAGACCGGTAGTAACTAGACCAGGGGGAGCGGTGGTAACTCGACCAGGGGGAGCGGTGGTAACTAGACCGCTGGTAACTCAACCAGGGGGAGCGGTGGTAACTCGACCAGGGGGAGCGGTGGTAACTCGACCAGGGGAGCGGTGGTAACTAGACCAGGGGGAGCGTTAGTAACTAGACCAGGGGGAGCGGTGGTAACTAGACCAGGGGGAGTTGTTGTAACTAGACCAGGGGGAGCGGTGGTAACTAGACCAGCGGGAGCGGTGGTAACTAGACCAGGGGGAGCGGTGGTAACTAGAAAGGGGGAGCAGTGGTAACTCTACCGGTGGTAACTCGACCAGGGGGGAGCGGTGGTAACTCGACCAGGGGAGCGGTGGTAACTAGACCAGGGGGAGCGTTAGTAAGTAGACCAGGGGGAGCGGTGGTAACTAGACCAGGGGGAGTTGTTGTAACTAGACCAGGGGGAGCGGTGGTAACTAGACCAGGGGGAGCGGTGGTAACTAGACCAGGGGGAGCGGTGGTAACAAGACCAGGGGGTGCGGTGGTAACTAGACCAGGGGGAGCGGTGGTAACTCGACCGGTGGTAACTAGACCAGGGGGAGCGGTGGTAACTCGACCAGGGGGAGAGGTGGTAACTCGACCAGGGGGAGCGGTGGTAACTCGACCGGTGGTAACTAGACCAGGGGGAGCGATGGTAACTCGACCAGGGTGGAGCGGTTGTAACTCTACCAGTGGTAACTCGACCAGGGGGAGCGGTGGTAACTCGACCAGGGGGAGCAGTGGTAACTCGACCAGGGGGAGCGGTGGTAACTCGACCAGGGGGAGCGGTGGTAACTAGACCAGGGGGAGCGGTGGTAACTAGACAGGGGGAGCAGTGGTAACTCTACCGGTGGTAACTCGACCAGGGGGGAGCGGTGGTAACTCTACCGGTGGTAACTAGACAGGGGGAGCGGTGGTAACTCTACCGGTGGTAACTCGACCAGGGGGAGCTGTGGTAACTCGACCAGGGGGAGCGGTGGTAACTAGACCGGTAGTAACTAGACCAGGGGGAGCGGTGGTAACTCGACCAGGGGGAGCGGTGGTAACTCGACCAGGGGAGCGGTGGTAACTAGACCAGGGGGAGCGTTAGTAACTAGACCAGGGGGAGCGGTGGTAACTAGACCAGGGGGAGTTGTTGTAACTAGACCAGGGGGAGCGGTGGTAACTAGACCAGCGGGAGCGGTGGTAACAAGACCAGGGGGTGCGGTGGTAACTAGACCAGGGGGAGCGGTGGTAACTCGACCGGTGGTAACTAGACCAGCGGGAGCGGTGGTAACTCGACCAGGGGGAGAGGTGGTAACTCGACCAGGGGGAGCGGTGGTAACTCGACCGGTGGTAACTAGACCAGGGGGAGCGATGGTAACTCGACCAGGGTGGAGCGGTTGTAACTCTACCAGTGGTAACTCGACCAGGGGGAGCGGTGGTAACTCGACCAGGGGGAGCGGTGGTAACTAGACAGGGGGAGCGGTGGTAACTCTACTGGTGGTAACTCGACCAGGGGGAGCGGTGGTAACTCCACCGGTGGTAACTCGACCAGAGGGGAGCGGTGGTAACTCGACCAAGGAGCCTCGACCAAGAAGCCTGACCACGGAGACCGGGGTGAGAAGGTTACAGCAGTCCCCTGAACGATAACGAAGAGGTAACGTTAGGTGAGAAGCCTGACCATGGAGACCGGGGTGAGGTTACAGCAGTGTGTCCCCTGAACGATAACGAAGAGGTAACGTTAGGTGAGAAGCCTGACCACGGAGACGGGTGTGAGAAGGTGATGAAGCGTACTTCATGAGCTGTAACCGAAAAACAACTGGCATTTGGGAAGTTTGAGGTGAGGGGATAAAGAGAGAAGTGTGATGGAACAAGTATTAGCAGTGTTAAGTATCTTGCTAGCATGGATCAAATTCTCCGTTAGCTAACCAGAGAAATGTTGAGCAACATTAGCCAACTTAACGGATCAAATAATTTAGTTTATGGTGTGAAAATTAGCTGGCTAATAAAGTCAGACAGCTAACGTTACAACATCAGATGAGCTAACGTTAGTAACCTAACTAATTCGCTATAGTATTAACTGGTATTCGACTCCTTGCCGTTCTTCAAGTTATAACGCGTTAGTTGCTTACTGGACCCTGGCAATCTGTGTGAAAATAGTTATCGAACTAACCACTATCATGTTTTCCCTCTACAGTATGTGGTTCATTTCCAGAATGAGAGAATTAGGTGAAAATTAGGCATTTTTTAAACAAGTGGATTCAGGGATCAAGTGTAGCTGTAGCTGGGCCTAGTTTTAACAGGATGCCACTATAGAGGTGAAAGGAACACAACACACTTTCCCTCTTTCACTTCTTCAATACAGTGGATTAAAAGGGGTATGCCAGGTGTTACTCTCTGCCTGAAAGAGGAGGATGCTGTTGATGTGAGCCGTGACCAGCCTTTCAAAGCACTTCATGGCTACAGATGTGAGTGCCATTGGGTGGTAATCATTTAGGCAGATTACCTTCGCTTCCTTGGGCACAGGGACTATGGTGGTCTGCTTGAAACATGTAGATATTACAGACTCGGTCAGGGAGAGGTTGAAAATGTCAGTGAAGACATTTGACAGTTGGTCCGCACATGCTTTGAGTACACGTCCTGGTAATCCGTCTGGCCCAGCGGCTTTGAATGTTGACCTGTTTAAAGGTTTTGTTCACATCAGCTACCGAGAGCGTTAATACACAGTAATCCAAAACAGCTGGTGAACTTGTGCATGAATCAGTGTTGCTTGCCTTAAAGCAAGCATAAAAGGCATTTAGCTCGTCTGGTAGGCTAGCTTCACTGGACAGCTTGCGTCTGGGTTTCCCTTTGTAGTCCGTAATAGTTTTTAAGCCCTGCCACATCTGACGAGCATCAGAGCCGGTGTAGTATGACTCAATCTTAGTCCTGTATTGACGCTTTGCTTGTTTGATGGTTCGTCTGAGGGCATAGCGGGATTTCTTATAAGCGCCCGGATTAGTCTCCCGCTCCTTGAAAGCGGCAACTCTAGCCTTTAGCTCGATGCGGATGTTGCCTGTAATCCATGGCTTCTTGTTGGGATATGTATGTACAGTCACTGTTGGGACGACGTCATCGATGCACTTATTGATGAAGCCGGTGACTGAGCTGGTATTCTCCTCAATGCCATTGGATGAATCCCGGAACATATTCCAGTCTGTGCTAGTAAAACAGTCATATAGCTTAGCATCCTCGTCATCTGACCATCGTATTGAGCGAGTCACTGGTACTTCCTGCTTTAGTTTTTACATGTAAGCAGGAATCAGGAAGATAGAATTATGGTCAGATTTGCCAAATGGAAGACGAGGGAGCTTTATATGCATCTCTGTGTGTGGAGTAAAGTGTGGTCTAGGATTATTTATTTTTTGGTTGCACGTGCTGGTAAAAATGTGGTAAAACTGATTGAAGTTTCCCTGCATTTAAGTCCCCGGCCACTAGGAGCGCTGCTTCTGGGTGAGCATTTGCTTATGGCCTTATAGAGTTGGTTGAGAGCGGTCTTAGTGCCAGCCTCGTTCTGTGGTGGTAAATAGATGCCTACGAATAATACAGATGAGAACTCTCTTGGTAGATAGTGTGGTCGAAAGCTTATCATAAGGTACTCTACCTCAAGTCTCACCTTGTGACCCGTTCCACTCATCTGATGTTTGTTATGTAGACTAGGGGCTGGATCTTTGCTATAAAATATTTTAGTAGCCTTTGTGTCGTGGCTCTCAACGAATCATCTGAGGGGGTGGTTCGTCGACCAGCCATCGCTATTGCAGAGCTCTCACTAATAAAAATTCAGTTTACGTATAACTCTGACTTGTGTGATAGGTTTGACTCTCCTCGTTTGATAATACAGAAATTAACCACCACAGTGGCTGGAGGTTTGGGAGAGTGATCCTAAAGTGTGCATTCATGTACTCCAGTCAGTAAAAAAAAAAAATGCATGAACATTTTAGGATCATTCTCCCAAATCTTTCAGCCACGAACCATGCTCATCTTATTGAGTTACCACTACTGTAGAACAAACAAGTACAAAACACCCTTACGTGACGTAACCATTTGGCAATTTATAAAACTTGAACGTAGTTCGTCGTGTTGGTTTGGGGTCAATGATGTATATAAACCCTGGATTGCTGATGCTATGTATTGGGCCAATGAGAGGCTTTGAAGCCACGGGTCGGACATATTGGTACTCCTCAGAAGAAGCAGTCCATATGAATGAATGGGATTCTGCAGTATTTAATCAACGTGTTTCAACATCAAAATAAAATGTATTTAAGTGTTTTGTTTTAGTAGCATTTTACTACTCTCTAAAAGTTATACTTAAGGAACATTTTTGTATATATATTTGTTAGTTTCGCTCATATAATATAATTTAACAGTATGGATTAAGGTTTTTTTTTAATGTGGGGGAAAAACTAATGTAAAACATTTTTCTATAGCTTCTAGAATCTTCTTTACAAAGGTTCGGTGGAGAGAACCAAGACGGTGGCTCTGTGGCTTTGAGTCACTAGTGTATACTGTATTTAAACAATTGGCTACGTCTTTGAGAAGCGCCCATTCTCTGCTTCTCGTATCTGGAGTGCTTCTGCTTTTAAATTCATTTTGTCTTCCGTTGTACTGTAGACACAAATATGAACGTTCTGTAATATTAATGAAAGTGGAAGTCGGGAGGGTGTCAGGATACAGCTACCGCTCTTTGATTTATAAGCTTTGATCTTCCGTGTGTGTGTGTGTGTGTGTGTGTGTGTCCCTTTAAAAAAAAAAAAATTATATGCATCAGCGAGAACCTTAATTGTCATTTAAGTTCAAATTAGTCTCGTCACGTTGATTTTAATAGCGTTGGTGTCTAGCCGTTGCATACAATCAGACAAAAGACAACGCAATGATCTCGTAATCACTACTGCCAAATGTAAAGTGATCTGAAATGACTCACGTGCGCTGTTCTTCTGAGGTAAACAATAATAAACATTGGCTGTTGATTCAGGAATGGATCATGTCTATGATTAGCTAGTTAAGGCTATCGTGTATCATTACGATCTCTGCAACTTCATGCATTAGTTGATCCAACATTTTTTGTTTAACCGGTAAAGTTATTGCCAACACATTTATTATTTTGTTAATTATTTTTGTTTTTACAATAGTAACCTGACCGTGGTGGTTAATTACATCATAAAAAAGTTATTTATCCATTTCTTCACGTAATATTCTCCGATAGGGAAAACGACAATGTGAAATGTTGATGTTGTCCAATTTCACTTCAGAGAGAAACTGACCGTTCTGACAGGAGGTGGAAAAATAACCCGAACAAGGAGATCAATCCTGTTTTTGGAGGGCTGTTTAGGAAACGGTCCCATCTGCCCTTTTTAAACCCTAGAATTTACCTCTGGCCTTCCAGGGGAGGGTACATCCCAAATGGCACCCTATTCCCTATATAGTGCACTACTTTCCACCAGGTCCCGTAGTGCGCTATATAGGGAATAGGGTGCCATTTGGGATGAAACTGAAAATGGATGTCCAGAACCCCTTCGTATATACATAATTTAATTTGCTGAGGTGCCTCACGTCATGTTAGAGGGTGTCAAGTCCATCCGTGTCAAAATCCTCCCTTAGCGATGTAAATGAGTGCAGGGTCTGATAGGTGTAATTGTTCAACAACATGTGAAGTTGTTAAATGATCGTTTTAAAAATGCATGGTTTATACTCGGGGCCAACCGGATCTTTCTTCAGGGGCTTTTAGTTGACACGCAGCGTGCCATTACATTGAATGATGTGCCGAGCTTTAAGCCCGGCAGGCAGTATCCAGTACATTACGTTACATATTCCATTTACGTGTCAATGTATAGGATCCTACTAGAGTTCTCATGATTACATTATGAAACGTACCAGGGATGTGGCGCTACACTAAACAGGGATGTGGCGCTACACTAAACAGGGATGTGGCGCTACACTAAACAGGGATGTGGCGCTACACTAAACAGGGATGTGGCGCTACACTAAACAGGGATGTGGCGCTACACTAAACAGGGATGTGGGACTACACTAAACAGGGATGTGGGACTAAACAGGGATGTGGGACTACACTAAACAGGGATGTGGCGCTACACTAAACAGGGATGTGGCGCTACACTAAACAGGGATGTGGGACTAAACAGGGATGTGGGACTACACTAAACAGGGATGTGGGACTAAACAGGGATGTGGGACTACACTAAACGGGGATGTGGCGCTACACTAAACAGGGATGTGGCACTACACTAAACAGGGATGTGGGACTAAACAGGGATGTGGGACTACACTAAACAGGGATGTGGCGCTACACTAAACAGGGATGTGGCGCTACACTAAACAGGGATGTGGGACTAAACAGGGATGTGGGACTACACTAAACAGGGATGTGGGACTAAACAGGGATGTGGGACTACACTAAACGGGGATGTGGCGCTACACTAAACAGGGATGTGGCGCTACACTAAACAGGGATGTGGCGCTACACTAAACAGGGATATGGGACTACACTAAACAGGGATGTGGGACTAAACAGGGATGTGGGACTACACTAAACGGGGATGTGGCGCTACACTAAACAGGGATGTGGCACTACACTAAACAGGGATGTGGCGCTACACTAAACAGGGATGTGGCGCTACACTAAACAGGGATGTGGGACTACACTAAACTGGGATGTGGGACTACACTCAACTGGGATGTGGGACTACACTAACCGGTGACGTGGGACTACACTAAACAGGGATGTGGGACTACACTAAACTGGGATGTGGGACTACACTAAACTGGGATGTGGGACTACACTAACCGGTGACGTGGGACTGCGCGAAACGGCCGTCAGAGGAGCAAAAGGCCTCCTTCTGGCTTTAGTGTAGTTCAAGGAGATCTCATCACACATTACTACTGGCTGGTACCCAGCCACCCAGCGCCTGCCATGGTCTGATGACTTGACATTCTGTCACATCCGTATTCTCACATCAGCATCGACCAGCCAACTGAGGACTTATTACTGAGGATTTATTTCTCACCAGTGCAATTTACATGGTCCCACTTGTCTGAGAAATTTGGTTGGTCTTTTTTTTTGTGTTTTGTTCTAAATCTTTCTCCCCCCCCCCCCCCCCCGCTCGATCCTTTAGGCATACTGTGGCTTTTCCCGCCCAGGGGAGAGGAGTCAGGATCTCTCTGCGGTTGCTACAGGAAACTGGGGCTGTGGTGTGTTCGGTGGAGACGCTAGGTTTAAAGGTAAGCATGGGGCAACATTAGCACTTCACTCAAAATGGCTGATGTTACATTTACATTTTAGTCATTTAGGAGCCACTCTTATCCACTTCTTGAGGTGGACTGAACGTGCCTGTACTCATTTTGTGTGCCCGTACCGTGTTCCGGCCCAAGTTAAGCACCGTTCTCATCCAGGGCAACTTGAATTGAACTAAAGGTAGGTTAAAAAATGAAATAAAACACAACCACATATCACAATACTTGCTATTTAAACCTTATTAAAAATAAAAAAAATAAACATTTTAAAGAATCCATGAATTGTTTAACGTTCTTCTGTGTCGACGTGGTCCAAACTGTTGAGTATAGGAGAGAATATGATTAAATCTCCAGTTGAAAAGCCACGCTTTTCAACAGGCCCTGATTTGAGTCCCAAATGGCACCCTATTCCCTATAATGTAGTGTACACCCTATGGGCCATGGCCAAAAGTAGTGTACCGAATAGGGTGCCATTTGGGACGCATTGCCTGTTAGTGTGAACTGGCCCTTCTCTCGTTAGCCTTGGCTGTGGAATACATTTATTTACTTAATGCCTATTTGTCTCCCGTCATATTGATCAACTGACAACGTTAATATTTTTCATTAACAGTGGAATTGATCGCCTGCCCCAGCCCACCTATCCATTATAGACCTAGGGGCAATTCCACGTTAACGGATTTACGCTGAGACTCACGATCTTTCACTTAGGAATGTATGCCAAACATAAAACCATTTTGATTTCAAAGTTTAACAAACCGTACAACTCTATGCACAAGGACTAACTTGAAATCATTTATACAGTACATTTTTTTTATGAACATTTACTGGGAAAAGCTGTGTAGACGCAAAGTTTGGTAACAGAATTACGGTAAAATCTCAGGCAGGGGCTCAGAGGAGGATACCACTAGACTACTGCACTACCGCTAACACTTAGCACCCAGTGGTGCTGTGAGGCTAAACTACCGCTAACACTTAGCAGCCAGTGGTGCTGTGAGGCTAAACTACCGCTAACACTTAGCACCCAGTGGTGCTGTGAGACTAAACTACCGCTAACACTTAGCACCCAGTGGTGCTGTGAGGCTAAACTACCGCTAACACTTAGCACCCAGTGGTGCTGTGAGGCTAAACTACCGCTAACACTTAGCACCCAGTGGTGCTGTGAGGCTAAACTACCGCTAACACTTAGCACCCAGTGGTGCTGTGAGGCTAAACTACCGCTAACACTTAGCACCCAGTGGTGCTGTGAGGCTAAACTACCGCTAACACTTAGCACCCAGTGGTGCTGTGAGGCTAAACTACCGCTAACACTTAGCACCCAGTGGTGCTGTGAGGCTAAACTACCGCTAACACTTAGCACCCAGTGGTGCTGTGAGACTAAACTACTGCTAACACTTAGCACCCAGTGGTGCTGTGAGGCTAAACTACCGCTAACACTTAGCACCCAGTGGTGCTGTGAGACTAAACTACCGCTAACACTTAGCACCCAGTGGTGCTGTGAGACTAAACTACCGCTAACACTTAGCACCCAGTGGTGCTGTGAGGCTAAACTACCGCTAACACTTAGCACCCAGTGGTGCTGTGAGACTAAACTACCGCTAACACTTAGCAGCCAGTGGTGCTGTGAGACTAAACTACCGCTAACACTTAGCAGCCAGTGGTGCTGTGAGACTAAACTACCGCTAACACTTAGCACCCAGTGGTGCTGTGAGGCTAAACTACCGCTAACACTTAGCAGCCAGTGGTGCTGTGAGACACTTTTATATAGCCCAATGTTCCCCTCTGTTTACCTGGACTCTCTCTCGAATCGCTCCATCCCAGACTTTTAATTGTGAAAGAAGGAAGTTGAAAGAGTGATGACAATGTAAAAAAAAAGGAGGAAAGCAAAGTCTGAAAGGAGAAGCTTCAGCCCCCCCCCCCACCGTCGCAGATGTTTATTCAGCAGCATTCGTAGCTCGTTACTGTCGCCTCTCTCTGTCACGGTTTCTTTATTAATAAAGCAGACTTTATTTCCAGACTCTTACTGAAATATTCACAAGGTTCTGGGGCCAGAGCCTGCCTTCCCTTGCTCACACGGTGACTAAGTCTGGCTCCTCAGTGGGGGACTCTGGGTATTCTAGTCATTTCTTCATTCATTCTGAGCCAAGGTGTGTAATATGACAGTTTAAATGGCGCCGGTTGAATCTGGTTGTGTTGTCGCTGTCTTCAGCATGTTTACTCTGATCCTCGTATCATGTCTTGTACTGGTTCTGTAGAAAGTATCGGTCCTGTATAGACAGTTTCTCTCTCTCTCTCTCCCTCTTTCTCTCTCTCTCTCTGTCTCCATGTCTCTCACTGTCTCTCCGTCTCTCTCTCTCCGTCCTTCTCTCTCCCCCCTACATCTCGCCACCCCCACCCCTCCAGCTCTGCTCCAGATTCTGGCAGCCTCTGAGGCAGGCCGAGACGTGGCCTATTTCACCTTTGGTGACAGCGCCCTGATGAAAGACGTCTACGACATGCACTACTTCCTCACACAGAGACACGTCAGCGTCGGTAAGGCACATGCTATCTCCCTATCCACATTACCATGTCCCTAACCCTCACACAGAGACACGTCAGCGTCGGTAAGGCACACGCTATCTCCCTATTTTCATTACCATGTCCCTAACCCTCACACAGAGACAAGTCAGCGTCGGTAAGGCACACGCTATCTCCCTATCCACATTACCATGTCCCTAACCCTCACACAGAGACACGTCAGCGTCGGTAAGGCACACGCTATCTCCCTATCCACATTACCATGTCCCTAACCCTCACACAGAGACACGTCAGCGTCGGTAAGGCACACGCTATCTCCCTATCCACATTACCATGTCCCTAACCCTCACACAGAGACACGTCAGCGTCGGTAAGGCACACGCTATCTCCCTATCCACATTACCATGTCATATCTACTGTATTCCCCTGGCTCACACCAGATCTCCCTCTACCATATAGTTCTATACATACAACACTGTCTGGTGTTCTATACATACAACACTGTCTGGTGTTCTATACATACAACACTGTCTGGTGTTCTATACATATAACACTGTCTGGTGTTCTATACATACAACACTGTCTGGTGTTCTATAATTCTATACATACAACACTGTCTGGTGTTCTGTACATACAACACTGTCTGGTGTTCTATACATACAACACTGTCTGGTGTTCTATACATACAACACTGTCTGGTGTTCTATAATTCTATACATATAACACTGTCTGGTGTTCTGTACATACAACACTGTCTGGTGTTCTGTACATACAACACTGCCTAGTGTTCTGTACATACAACACTGTCTGGTGTTCTATACATACAACACTGTCTGGTGTTCTAAACATACAACACTGTCTGGTGTTCTAAACATACAACACTGTCTGGTGTTCTATAGTTCTATACATACAACACTGTCTGGTGTTCTAAACATACAACACTGTCTGGTGTTCTATAATTCTATACATACAACACTGTCTGGTGTTCTATACATACAACACTGTCTGGTGTTCTAGACATACAACACTGTCTGGTGTTCTATAATTCTAAACATACAACACTGTCTGGTGTTCTATACATACAACACTGTCTGGTGTTCTATACATACAACACTGTCTGGTGTTCTATAATTCTATACATACAACACTGCCTAGTGTTCTGTACATACAACACTGTCTGGTGTTCTGTACATACAACACTGTCTGGTGTTCTATACATACAACACTGTCTGGTGTTCTGTACATACAACACTGTCTGGTGTTCTATACATACAACACTGTCTGGTGTTCTATACATACAACACTGTCTGGTGTTCTATACATACAACACTGCCTATTGTTCTGTACATACAACACTGTCTGGTGTTCTGTACATACAACACTGTCTGGTGTTCTGTACATACAACACTGTCTGGTGTTCTAGACATATAACACTGTCTGGTGTTCTAGACATACAACACTGTCTGGTGTTCTAGACATACAACACTGTCTGGTGTTCTAGACATACAACACTGTCTGGTGTTCTAGACATACAACACTGTCTGTTGTTCTAGACATACAACACTGTCTGGTGTTCTATAATTCTATACATATAACACTGTCTGGTGTTCTGTACATACAACACTGTCTGGTGTTCTATAGTTCTATACATACAACACTGTCTGGTGTTCTAAACATACAACACTGTCTGGTGTTCTATAATTCTATACATACAACACTGTCTGGTGTTCTATACATACAACACTGTCTGGTGTTCTATACATACAACACTGTCTGGTGTTCTAGACATACAACACTGTCTGGTGTTCTATAATTCTAAACATACAACACTGTCTGGTGTTCTATACATACAACACTGTCTGGTGTTCTATACATACAACACTGTCTGGTGTTCTATAATTCTATACATACAACACTGCTTAGTGTTCTGTACATACAACACTGTCTGGTGTTCTGTACATACAACACTGTCTGGTGTTCTATACATACAACACTGTCTGGTGTTCTGTACATACAACACTGTCTGGTGTTCTGTACATACAACACTGTCTGGTGTTCTATACATACAACACTGTCTGGTGTTCTATACATACAACACTGTCTGGTGTTCTATACATACAACACTGCCTAGTGTTCTGTACATACAACACTGTCTGGTGTTCTAGACATACAACACTGTCTGGTGTTCTAGACATACAACACTGTCTGGTGTTCTAGACATACAACACTGTCTGGTGTTCTAGACATACAACACTGTCTGGTGTTCTATACATACAACACTGTCTGGTGTTCTATCCATACAACACTGTCTGGTGTTCTATACATACAACACTGACATGTATGCAGGATTTTGCACATTGCAAAGGCATACATCTTACTATATTGGTTATAGAATTATGTAATTTTGGTAAGCAATTCGTTTTGTTAAATCACAAACTGTAAAATCAACAAGAATTGCAATAATATTTGTCAATATTTGCCCTCTGCTAGATTCTCTGCTGTGGTTGTTTGGTGAATGAATGATGTATCTGACATAGTCTCTGTCTCTGTCTCATAGGGGCTCTGTACAGTTTGCTGGGTCAGTACTACAGCTCAGTGTGTCAGAGCTGCTTCACCCGCCGTCCTGACATCAGCCTCTACTCCTTCATCTACCAGGAGGCCAGCTCTGTCTCCCCCTAGACCAGAAACACACACGCAGGTCGGCTCCCCCTAGAAGATCGGAGACGCCACGTCACACAGGTCGGCTCCGCCTAGAAGACCGTAGATGCCACATCCCCCCCCCCCCGGACACAAAACAAGCGCTGTGCCCCGCGAGAGATTCCAGTGGAAGTTTGTCTTGTCATTCTGCCACTGGTAGCTGATACGCACATGGATAGAGATTCAATGTGTTGAGATTTGTGATTTGGAATAGTAAAGCCAAAGGCTGTCATCCATCTTGTGAGTGTGTCATGTTTCCTTGGTTTTACCCCCCCCCCCCCCCCCATAAATCCAGACTAAATGAATCAGTTGTCAGAAATCCAGTTGATGGAAAGAATGAATAGAGCCGTTCTTAGAGAGGATTTAAACAAATAAAATAAACTTTTAATTTGATCATTGGGAAATGATCTTTAGTCTTTGGCTGGTTACTCTGTTCTGCACTGGAGAGAAGCTGACTCTGTGTGGGGATGATCACTTAAAGTGTGTGCCGTGATCATTTATTTTATTTTCAAATATTTCAGATTATCATGGCCCTAGCCATGGTCCTCTAAGTGGATATATTATCATGGCCCTAGCCATGGTCCTCTAAGTGGATATATTACCATGGGCCTAGCCATGGTCCTCTAAGTGGATATATTACCATGGCCCTAGCCATGGTCCTCTAAGTGGATATATTACCATGGGCCTAGCCATGGTCCTCTAAGTGGATATATTACCATGGCCCTAGCCATGGTCCTCTAAGTGGATATATTATCATGGCCCTAGCCATGGTCCTCTAAGTGGATATATTACCATGGGCCTAGCCATGGTCCTCTAAGTGGATATATTACCATGGCCCTAGCCATGGCCCTCTAAGTGGATATATTACCATGGCCCTAGCCATGGTCCTCTAAGTGGATATATTACCATGGCCCTAGCCATGGTCCTCTAAGTGGATATATTACCATGGCCCTAGCCATGGTCCTCTAAGTGGATATATTACCATGGGCCTAGCCATGGTCCTCTAAGTGGATATATTACCATGGGCCTAGCCATGGTCCTCTAAGTGGATATATTACCATGGCTCTAGCCATGGGCCTCCATTCAGTGGATATAATACCATGGCCTCCATTCAGTGGATATAATACCATGGCCTCCATTCAGTGGATATAATACCATGGCCTCCATTCAGTGGATATATTACCATGGCCTCCATTCAGTGGATATATTACCATGGCCTCCATTCAGTGGACATATTACCATGGCCTCCATTCAGTGGATATATTACCATGGCCTCCATTCAGTGGATATATTACCATGGCCTCCATTCAGTGGATATATTACCATGGCCTCCATTCAGTGGACATATTACCATGGCCTCCATTCAGTGGATATATTACCATGGCCTCCATTCAGTGGATATATTACCATGGCCTCCATTCAGTGGATATATTACCATGGCCTCCATTCAGTGGATATATTACCATGGCCTCCATTCAGTGGATATATTACCATGGCCTCCATTCAGTGGATATATTACCATGGCCTCCATTCAGTGGATATATTACCATGGCCTCCATTCAGTGGATATATTACCATGGCCTCCATTCAGTGGATATATTACCATGGCCTCCATTCAGTGGATATATTACCATGGCCTCCATTCAGTGGATATATTACCATGGCCTCCATTCAGTGGATATATTACCATGGCCTCCATTCAGTGGATATATTACCATGGCCCTAGCCGTGGGCTTAAGTGGATATATTATTTGTTATTTTTGTGCCACATACAGGAAATAATGTGAACAAGTGTACTTAATGACACCCTGTCCGATAATATAATTAGATTTTCAACTCTAAGTAGTAGTCTGACTGTAGGAAAAGTGATTTATTAAGATAATGCTGTATGCCTCAACATCTTAAAACATTGAAAAGTGAGAAATTGGTTTTGAATTGTTTTGTGTGATAATGGATTTTTTGTGGAGGGATAATTAATTAAAAATATGTAACTCGTTTTATACGAATATTGTTGTTTTTTTAGTTTGTAATATGATCCTAGGAACCCATATTGAATATAACATATGCCTGCACTGTCTTTCAAATGTCCTTTTTCAGACCTCAATTATTCACAGAAACAATGGTGCAGGTTAAATTAAAATATACCTTATCCTCAATGTCTAATGGTGCAGGTTAAAATTTAACCGTACCTGACCGATTGGCTCGATTCGGTCTTATGTAGCAAAAATCAAATTTCTTTTTTTTTTTTACATTGGATAAAAGTAGAGACATCCTACACTACAGTTGAGGAACAATGGGAAAGTTATTCTGCCTTGAAAGTTGATAAACTGTAATCCCCATTCAGCATCGTTCACACCCTCTCAAGCTTTAGCCCCACCCATCTCTTTAAGGATTCACATGTGAGGCCATGTGCTAAACAGAGGGAGTAATGTAGTGTAGTAAACAACCAAAGATTTCAAGACTAAAGTCTGGTTTATAACATGTCTATCAACATGTCTGTAGACTGTTGTCACGGTGACATCATGAACATTCTATTGTCGTCTGACATCAAAGTTGTCGTTGTCGTTATGAAAAAGTAGAAACACAAAAACAACAGGCTGCATGACATGAGCAGCTTGATGGTCCAAAATAGCATAACGGGTATTTTAAAACCAATAAACCCATCTGTTTAAAACTGAGTTTAGTAAATGTCAATCTAGGAAACCAGGCAATTAAAAGCAACTTTCAAAACAATGTTTTGGTTCGTTTCTAGCTTGTTAGCTAATGTTAAGTTAGCTGGCTATCCGGGTTCAAATATTGACTATATCATAGCTGACAACGTCTTAACTTTAGCTAATTTGTATTCATTACTACAGGAAAATAAACTCGCAACAAGATCATTGTTTACAAGTTAATGGCGAGCTAATGACAAATGACTTACGGTTGTGAGTGTGATGTAATAAAAGCAGGGCATTCTACTGGAGAATTTTAGAACTTGTTGTTCTTCACATTAGTCTCTAGTAAACACACACTATATCAAATCAAATCTATGTTTATTTGTCATATGGACAGGATACAGAAAGTGTCAACGGTACAGTGAAATGGTCACTTGCACAGTGGAGTCTTTTGTTTAGACCTGTAGGTAGCTAGCTAGCTAAACAATTAACCACAATTCCAACTCATAATGTTACTACCATGCATGAATTTGCAGGTAGCTAAAGCTAACCAACTAGCTAGCTAGCTAGCTAACATTAGTCTATAACTAGCAATGCAAATGGATTTCTGAGAAGCAAATAATATTACTACACAGATCATACACATAACGTTAGCTCGCAAGCCAGCCACCTAACATCAGCTAGCTAGCTAGCTATCAGTACGCTTTAACTTGCAATGAAAACAACTTTCTGGCAAAATTAGAAATGTATAATATCTAAAATGTAGCTAGACTCTTACCCGTTCACATGGATGTTCACATGGATGCTTCTTCCTCTCTGTCACGGATGCCATGGTTACCCTTAGTTTGATGATGTAATCCGGGAGACAGGTGTTTTGTGTGTCCTCTTTTCGACTACCTCCACATATTTGCAATAAAACGGCAGAATTTTCTCGATCTCGTTAGCTGTCATACTCTGCTTCCACCGGGCATTCCACTGATTTCAAAACTCGGTCAACTTATTTCCTCGTCATCTTATTCCTTTTTAAGAGTCCTAGAGAGTCAGCATGGCACAATCGTCCTCCAGAAAGTGGAGATCATTAGCAACACTTTTGAAGGTCTTTGTGGTATCTTTTTCAAAAAAGCCACGTTAGAAAGGATTACCTATACATAATGAGCAGCTCATGTTATAGACACAAGCATGCTACATGGTAGACCAATCCAAACTCATCTCTCAGCATGTCCCACCCATCCATTATCTCAGCCAATCATGGCTAGCGGGAAGATTCCTGTCTTTTTCTATTGCTAAACCAACTAGGCAAGTCATTTAACAATTCTATTCGTATTTAAAGATGGCATACACTTTTGTTGTTAAGGCTCTTGAAAGTTCACATGTTCCAGAAGGCATTTCTGCCCAAAAATGCATTTCTATTTTTTTTGTTTAATTTCAAACGGTTCTCCTGTTAAGTAGTGAAGTGCGACATACACCTAGTTTCCTGAAATGAGTCACATACCTTAACAACCTCATTGACTGATGGTGCAGGTTAAAATAGAACCATACCTTAACAACCTCATTGACTGATGGTGCAGGTTAAAATAGAACCATACCTTAACAACCTCATTGACTGATGGTGCAGGTTAAAATAGAACCATACCTTAACAACGTAATTGACTGATGGTGCAGGTTAAAATAGAACCATACCTTAACAACCTCAATGACTGATGGTGCAGGTTAAAATAGAACCATACCTTAACAACCTCATTGACTGATGGTGCAGGTTAAAATAGAACCATACCTTAACAACCTCATTGACTGATGGTGCAGATTAAAATAGAACCATACCTTAACAACCTCAATGACTGATGGTGCAGGTTAAAATAGAACCATACCTTAACAACCTCATTGACTGATGGTGCAGGTTAAAATAGAACCATACCTTAACAACCTCAATGACTGATGGTGCAGGTTAAAATAGAACCATACCTTAACAACCTCATTGACTGATGGTGCAGGTTAAAATAGAACCATACCTTAACAACCTCAATGACTGATGGTGCAGGTTAAAATAGAACCATACCTTAACAACCTCATTGACTGATGGTGCAGGTTAAAATAGAACCATACCTTAACAACGTAATTGACTGATGGTGCAGGTTAAAATAGAACCATACCTTAACAACCTCATTGACTGATGGTGCAGGTTAAAATAGAACCATACCTTAACAACCTCATTGACTGATGGTGCAGGTTAAAATAGAACCATACCTTAACAACCTCAATGACGGATGGTTCTATTCTGGTGGACGTCAGTCTATAGACAGGTTATATTTATGTAGCCTTTATTTTGACAAGGAGGTTATAATGAGTCTAAGGTCTGTTTTACAGATGAGCCCTGCATAAATACAACAAAGACATTCAATATACAAAATTACAAAAGATATTAAGAAAACAAGACACATTTATCAACATAAAGGTCTCTGGTCATTACTCTGAATTGACAGAGGGACAAGAACATCTAATTTCAGAGCTTTTTTTTAAAGCAGCTTTACCCAACTCTGTGGAGACCGAAGGGGCCTCCAGTGTTATCCAAGCATGAAACCGGGATTGGTCATTTTTAAGTCTAAATTGATTTAATGATGATAGATACATAAGAAGTTTTGTAGATAAACACAAGATAATGCTGCTCTTTCCTTACATACAAAGAGGGCCAACCTATGTTTTGATACAAAACACGATGGTAAGTTCTAGAACCATCACCAGTAATAAACCGTAAGGAACAATGGTGAGTTCTAGAACCATCACCAGTAATAAACCTTAGGGAACAATGGTGAGTTCTAGAACCATCACCAGTAATAAACCTAAGGGCCCAAATGTGAGTTATATAACCATCACCGGTAATAAACCCAAGGGAACAATGGAAAGCAGCATCTAGTGGTTTAAGTGTACATGCTGCTGCATGCATATAGATCATATTCTCATAATCTAAAATAGACAAACGTGGCCTGGACAATTTCCTTTCTATTAACAAAAGTCAGACATGCTTTGTGTCTAAAAGAAACCAACCTTGAACTTCACCGGCTCAGTGAAACGTTTTTTTAAATGACAGACTGTCATCAAGCCAGATACCAAAATACAGTGGAGAGAACAAGTATTTGATACACTGCCGATTTTGCAGGTTTTCCTACTTACAAAGCATTGTAGAGGTCTGTAATTTGTATCATAGGTACACTTCAACTGTGAGAGACGGAATCTAAAACAAAAATCCAGAAAATCACATTGTATGATTTTTAAGTAATTTATTTGCATTTTATTGCATGACATAAGTATTTGATACATCAGAAAAGCAGAACTTAATATTTGGTACAGAAACCTTTGTTTGCAATTACAGAGATCATACGTTTCCTGTAGTTCTTGACCAGGTTTGCACACACTGCAGCAGGGATTTTGGCCCACTCCTCCATACAGACCTTCTCCAGATCCTTCAGGTTTCGGGGCTGTCGCTGGGCAATATGGACTTTCAGCTCACTCCAAAGATTTTCTATTGGGTTCAGGTCTGGAAACTGGCAAGGCCACTCCAGGACCTTGAGATGCTTCTTACGGAGCCACTCCTTAGTTGCCCTGGCTGTGTGTTTCAGGTCGTTGTAATGCTGGAAGACCCAGCCACGACTCATCTTCAATGCTCTTACTGATGGAAGGAGGTTGTTGGCCAAGATCTCGCGATACATGGCCCCATCCATCCTCCCCTCAATACGGTGCAGTCGTCCTGTCCCCTTTGCAGAAAAGCATCCCCAAAGAATGATGTTTCCACCTCCATGCTTCACGGTTGGGATGGTGTTCTTGGGGTTGTACTCATCCTTCTTCCTCCTCCAAACATGGCGAGTGGAGTTTAGACCAAAAAGCTCTATTTTTGTCTCATCAGACCACATGACCTTCTCCCATTCCTCCTCTGGATCATCCAGATGGTCATGGGCAAACTTCAGACGGGCCTGGACATGCGCTGGCTTGAGCAGGGGGATCTGGCGTGTGCTGCAGGATTTTAATCCATGACGGCATAGTGTGCTACTAATGGTTTTCTTTGAGACTATGGGCCCAGCTCTCTTCAGGTCATTGACTAGGTCCTGCCGTGTAGTTCTGGGCTGATCCCTCACCTTCCTCATGATCAATGATGCTCCACGAGGTGAGATCTTGCATGGAGCCCCATCTTGAACTTCTTCCATTTTCTAATAATTGCGCCAACAGTTGTTGCCTTCTCACCAAGCTGCTTGCCTATTGTCCTGTAGCCCATCCCAGCCTTGTGCAGGTCTACAATTTTATCCCTGATGTCCTTGCACATCTCTCTGGTCTTGGCCATTCTGGGGAGGTTGGAGTCTGTTTGATTGAGTGTGTGGACAGGTGTCTTTTATACAGGTAACAAGTTCAAATAGGTGCAGTTAATACAGGTCATTAGTGGAGAACAGGAGGGCTTCTTAAAGAAAAACTAACAGGTCTGTGAGAGCCGGAATTCTTACTGGTTGGTAGGTGATGAAATACTAATGTCATGCAATAAAATGCAAATTAATTACTTAAAAATCATACAATGTGATTTTCTGGATTTTTGTTTTAGATTCCGTCTCTCACAGTTGAAGTGTACCTATGATAAAAAATTACAGACCTCTACATGCTTTGTAAGTAGGAAAACCTGCAAAGTCGGCAGTGTATCAAATACTTGTTCTCCCCACTGTATTTGTGGACATTAGGCTTTAGACAGGCCGCTGAACATTAGGCTAGAGACAGGCCTATTGCGGACAGTCTGAGCACTGATGGAGGGATTGTGGTGTTATTCGGGCAGTTGTTGTTGACATCCTGTACCTGTCTCGCATGTGTGATGTTTGGATGTACCAATCCTGTGCAGGTGTTGTTACACGTGGTCTGCCACTGCGAGGACGATCAGCTGTCCATCCTCTCTACATGTAGCGCCGTCTTAGGCGTCTCACAGTACGGACATTACAATTTATTGCCCTGGCCTCATCTGCAGTCCTCATGCCTCCTTGCAGCATGCCTAAGGCACGTTCACGCAGATGCTCAGGGACCCTGGGCATCTTTCTTTTGGTGTTTTTCAGAGTCAGTAGAAAGGCCTCTTTAGTGTCCTAAGTATTCATAACCGTGACCTTAATTGCCTACCGTCTGTAAGCTGTTAGTGTCTTAACAACCGTTCCACAGGTGCATGTTCATTAATTGTTTATGGTTCATTGAACAAGCATGGGAAACAGTGTTTAAACCCTTTACAATGAAGATCTGTGAAGTTATTTGGATTGTTACGATTTATCTTTGAAAGACAGGGTCCTGAAAAAGGGCCGTTTCTTTTCTTTTTTTTTGCTGATTTAATTAGATCATTTGTAATACACGCCCCCCGTCCTACAATCATTACTGTATTCAAAATAATGTGAATATCCCATGAATGCTTCCCTAGAGTGTTGAGTATTGATTTCCCCCCAGGTATAAGTGCTGTCTCCCTCCCTCCACGGGGAAGGGTGCTGTGTGTCTCTGTGGAATTAGAGCCTGGTATGGGGGGGGGGTCTACCTCCAGCATGCTGACATCAAAAGGCTCTTTGGTGGCAGCCTTCACAAGGTTAGACCCTCCAGAGCGAAGCAGAGATGCTCATGGCTTGTTCCCTATCCGATGGGACCCCATACAAGTCTGTGACCTTTCTGACACCATCTGTCACAAAACATGATCACTTACAAATACACTGAGTGGACTAAACATTAGGAATGCCTTTCTAATCTAGAGTTGCACCATTTACATATAATCTGAGTTGACAAAACATTAGGAACACCTTTCTAATAAAGACTTACATAGACTTGAGTGTACAAAACATTAGGAACACCTTCCTAATAAAGACTTACATATAGACTGAGTGTACAAAACATTAGGAACACCTTCCTAATAAAGACTTACTTATAGACTGAGTGTACAAAACATTAGGAACACCTTCCTAATAAAGACTTGCATATAGACTGAGTGTACAAAACATTAGGAACACCTTCCTAATAAAGACTTACATATAGACTGAGTGTACAAAACATTAGGAACACCTTCCTAATATAGAGTTGCACCCCCTTTTGCCCTTGATGCTGGCCCATGTTGACTCCAATGCTTCCCACAGTTGTGTCAAGTTGTCTGGGTGTCCTTTGGGTGGTGGACCATTCTTGATACACACAGGAAACTGTTGAGTGTGAAAATCCCAGCAGCGTTTCAGTTCTGGACACAAACCGGTGCGTCTGGTACCTACTACCATACCTCGTTCAACGACACTTCAATATGTTGTCTTACCCATTCACCCTCTGAACGACACACATACACAATCCATGTCTCAAGGCTTAAAAATCCTTCTTTAACCCGTCTCCTCCCCTTCATCTACACTGATTGAAGTGGCTTTAACAAGTGACATCAATAAGGGATCATATCTTTCACCTGGATTCACCTGGTCAGTCCGTCATTGAAAGTTCCTAATGTTTTGTACACTCAGTGTACATGACTTGTTATTTGCCCTAGTTTTTTGTGTTTTTGTGTTCAATGACTTTGAGTCAATAATCAGGATAGGTTCATGTGAAGTGTACCACTGCTATGGTATCTACCAATTTCAAAACCTAGCTACTGGTGGCTACAGTTGTTGTCAAGACTGGGGGGGGGGGGGGGGGGGGGGGGTGGATAATATCGCAGACATTATTCAGATAATACAAATGGTATAGTGCTAATTAAATAGCCAAGGAATTCCTTACGTTTTCTTTTCTTTTTTTTTTTTTTTTTTTTTTTTTTTTTTTTTTTTTTTGGCAAGCTTCCCACCACTGATGCCTGTTGTTGGAGGGTTGGTCGTCCATTGGATGATGCTACAGTTATCTATGGAGGCAGGATACCACTGCTGCCTGTTGTTGGAGGATTGGTCGCCCATTGGATGATGCTACAGTTATCTATGGAGGCAGGATACCACTGATGCCTGTTGTTGGAGGGTTGGTCGTCCATTGGATGATGCTACAGTTATCTATGGAGGCAGGATACCACTGCTGCCTGTTGTTGGAGGATTGGTCGCCCATTGGATGATGCTACAGTTATCTATGGAGGCAGGATACCACTGCTGCCTGTTGTTGGAGGGTTGGTCGTCCATTGGATGATGCTACAGTTATCTATGGAGACAGGATACCACTGCTGCCTGTTGTTGGAGGGTTGGTCGTCCATTGGATGATGCTACAGTTATCTATGGAGGCAGGATACCACTGCTGCCTGTTGTTGGAGGGTTGGTCGTCCATTGGATGATGCTACAGTTATCTATGGAGGCAGGATACCACTGCTGCCTGTTGTTGGAGGGTTGGCAGCCCATTGGATGATGCTACAGTTATCTATGGAGGCAGGATACCACTGATGCCTGTTGTTGGAGGGTTGGTCGCCCATTGGATGAAGCTACAGTTATCTATGGAGACAGGATACCACTGCTGCCTGTTGTTGGAGGGTTGGCAGCCCATTGGATGATGCTACAGTTATCTATGGAGGCAGGATACCACTGTTATATGTTGTTGGAGGGTTGGTCGCCCATTGGATGATGCTACAGTTATCTATGGAGACAGGATACCGCTGATGCCTGTTGTTGGAGGATTGGCAGCCCATTGGATGATGCTACAGTTATCTATGGAGACAGGATACCACTGCTGCCTGTTGTTGGAGGGTTGGTCGCCCATTGGATGAAGCTACAGTTATCTATGGAGGCAGGATACCACTGATGCCTGTTGTTGGAGGGTTGGCAGCCCATTGGATGATGCTACCGTTATCTATGGAGGCAGGATACCACTGATGCCTGTTGTTGGAGGGTTGGCAGCCCATTGGATGATGCTACAGTTATCTATGGAGGCAGGATACCACTGCTGCCTGTTGTTGGAGGGTTGGCAGCCCATTGGATGATGCTACAGTTATCTATGGAGACAGGATACCACTGCTGCCTGTTGTTGGAGGGTTGGCAGCCCATTGGATGATGCTACAGTTATCTATGGAGGCAGGATACCACTGTTATATGTTGTTGGAGGGTTGGTCGCCCATTGGATGATGCTACAGTTATCTATGGAGACAGGATACCACTGATGCCTGTTGTTGGAGGATTGGCAGCCCATTGGATGATGCTACAGTTATCTATGGAGACAGGATACCACTGCTGCCTGTTGTTGGAGGGTTGGTCGCCCATTGGATGAAGCTACAGTTATCTATGGAGGCAGGATACCACTGCTGCCTGTTGTTGGAGGGTTGGCAGCCCATTGGATGATGCTACAGTTATCTATGGAGGCAGGATACCACTGCTGCCTGTTGTTGGAGGGTTGGCAGCCCATTGGATGATGCTACAGTTATCTATGGAGGCAGGATACCACTGATGCCTGTTGTTGGAGGGTTGGCAGCCCATTGGATGATGCTACAGTTATCTATGGAGGCAGGATACCTCTGCTGCCTGTCGTTGGAGGGTTGGCAGCCCATTGGATGATGCTACAGTTATCTATGGAGGCAGGATACCACTGATGCCTGTTGTTGGAGGGTTGGCAGCCCATTGGATGATGCTACAGTTATCTATGGAGGCAGGATACCACTGCTGCCTGTTGTTGGAGGATTGGCAGCCCATTGGATGATGCTACAGTTATCTATGGAGACAGGATACCACTGATGCCTGTTGTTGGAGGGTTGGCAGCCCATTGGATGATGCTACAGTTATCTATGGAGGCAGGATACCACTGATGCCTGTTGTTGGAGGGTTGGCAGCCCATTGGATGATGCTACAGTTATCTATGGAGGCAGGATACCACTGTTTTATGTTGTTGGAGGGTTGGTCGCCCATTGGATGATGCTACAGTTATCTATGGAGACAGGATACCACTGCTGCCTGTTGTTGGAGGGTTGGCAGCCCATTGGATGAAGCTACAGTTATCTATGGAGGCAGGATACCACTGCTGCCTGTTGTTGGAGGGTTGGCAGCCCATTGGATGATGCTACAGTTATCTATGGAGGCAGGATACCACTGATGCCTGTTGTTGGAGGGTTGGCAGCCCATTGGATGATGCTACAGTTATCTATGGAGGCAGGATACCACTGCTGCCTGTTGTTGGAGGGTTGGCAGCCCATTGGATGATGCTACAGTTATCTATGGAGGCAGGATACCACTGATGCCTGTTGTTGGAGGGTTGGCAGCCCATTGGATGAAGCTACAGTTATCTATGGAGGCAGGATACCACTGATGCCTGTTGTTGGAGGGTTGGTCGCCCATTGGATGATGCTACAGTTATCTATGGAGGCAGGATACCACTGATGCCTGTTGTTGGAGGGTTGGTCGCCCATTGGATGATGCTACCGTTATCTATGGAGGCAGGATACCACTGTTATATGTTGTTGGAGGGTTGGCAGCCCATTGGATGATGCTACAGTTATCTATGGAGGCAGGATACCACTGCTGCCTGTTGTTGGAGGGTTGGTCGCCCATTGGATGATGCTACCGTTATCTATGGAGGCAGGATACCACTGTTATATGTTGTTGGAGGGTTGGCAGCCCATTGGATGAAGCTACAGTTATCTATGGAGGCAGGATACCACTGATGCCTGTTGTTGGAGGGTTGGTCGCCCATTGGATGATGCTACAGTTATCTATGGAGGCAGGATACCACTGCTGCCTGTTGTTGGAGGGTTGGCAGCCCATTGGATGAAGCTACAGTTATCTATGGAGGCAGGATACCACTGCTGCCTGTTGTTGGAGGGTTGGCAGCCCATTGGATGAAGCTACAGTTATCTATGGAGGCAGGATACCACTGATGCCTGTTGTTGGAGGGTTGGCAGTCCATTGGATGATGCTACAGTTATCTATGGAGGCAGGATACCACTGCTGCCTGTTGTTGGAGGGTTGGCAGCCCATTGGATGAAGCTACAGTTATCTATGGAGGCAGGATACCACTGATGCCTGTTGTTGGAGGGTTGGCAGCCCATTGGATGAAGCTACAGTTATCTATGGAGGCAGGATACCACTGCTGCCTGTTGTTGGAGGGTTGGCAGCCCATTGGATGAAGCTACAGTTATCTATGGAGGCAGGATACCACTGCTGCCTGTTGTTGGAGGGTTGGCAGCCCATTGGATGATGCTACAGTTATCTATGGAGACAGGATACCACTGATGCCTGTTGTTGGAGGGTTGGTCGCCCATTGGATGATGCTACAGTTATCTATGGAGACAGGATACCACTGTTATATGTTGTTGGAGGGTTGGCAGCCCATTGGATGAAGCTACAGTTATCTATGGAGGCAGGATACCACTGATGCCTGTTGTTGGAGGGTTGGTCGCCCATTGGATGATGCTACAGTTATCTATGGAGACAGGATACCACTGCTGCCTGTTGTTGGAGGGTTGGCAGCCCATTGGATGAAGCTACAGTTATCTATGGAGGCAGGATACCACTGATGCCTGTTGTTGGAGGGTTGGTCGCCCATTGGATGATGCTACAGTTATCTATGGAGACAGGATACCACTGCTGCCTGTTGTTGGAGGGTTGGCAGCCCATTGGATGATGCTACAGTTATCTATGGAGACAGGATACCACTGCTACATCAGCAGGAGGTTTAGTGTTTCTCATGAGTAGCAGCACTGGTTTTGCTGATGCGTAGTGTGACCAGAGCTGGCCAAGCGATACTGCTGCTTACTATGCTATTCTAGGCTGCTCCTGTTTAGCAATTAATCAATCAATAAACAATGACGTTGCTGATGGTTTGTGGTTTTCACCTCCCCAGTGTATCCTCTTCCTCCGCAGTGTATCCTCTTCCTCTTCAGTGTATCCTCTTCCTCTTCAGTATATTATCTTCCTCCCCAGAGTATCCTCCTCCTCCTCAGAGTATCCTCCTCACCCTCAGAGTATCCTCCTCCTCCCCAGAGTATCCTCCTCCTCCTCCTCAGAGTATCATCCTCCTCCTCAGAGTATCATCCTCCTCCTCAGAGTATCATCCTCCTCCTCAGAGTATTCTCCTCACCCTCAGAGTATTCTCTTTCTCCTCAGAGTATTGTCCTCCTCCTTCCTCCTCCTCAGTGTATCCTCCTCACCCTCAGAGTATCCTCCTCACCCTCAGAGTATCCTCCTCCTCCTCAGAGTATCATCCTCCTCCTCAGAGTATTCTCCTCACCCTCAGAGTATTCTCTTTCTCCTCAGAGTATTGTCCTCCTCCTTCCTCCTCCTCAGTGTATTCTCCTCCTCCTCAGAGTATCCTCCTCCTCCTTCCTCCTCCTCAGTTTATTCTCCTCCTCCTCAGTGTATTGTCCTCCTCAGAGTATTCTCCTCCTCCTCAGAGTATTATCCTCCTCCTCCTCAGAGTATTATCCTCCTCCTCTTCAGAGTATCATCCTCCTCCTCAGAGTATTCTCCTCACCCTCAGAGTATTCTCTTTCTCCTCAGAGTATTGTCCTCCTTCCTCCTCCTCAGTGTATTCTCCTCCTCCTCAGAGTATCCTCCTTCCTCCTCCTCAGTGTATTCTCCTCCTCCTCAGTGTATTGTCCTCCTCCTCGGAGTATTCTCCTCCTCCTCAGAGCATTCTCCTCCTCCTCAGAGTATCATCCTCCTCCTCAGAGTATTCTCCTCACCCTCAGAGTATTCTCCTCACCCTCAGAGTATCCTCCTCCTCCCCAGAGTATCCTCCTCCTCCTCAGAGTATCCTCCTCACCCTCAGAGTATCCTCCTCCTCCCCAGAGTATCCTCCTCCTCCCCAGAGTATCCTCCTCCTCCTCCTCAGAGTATCATCCTCCTCCTCAGAGTATCGTCCTCCTCCTCAGAGTATTCTCCTCACCCTCAGAGTATTCTCTTTCTCCTCAGAGTATTGTCCTCCTCCTTCCTCCTCCTCAGTGTATCCTCCTCACCCTCAGAGTATCCTCCTCACCCTCAGAGTATCATCCTCCTCCTCAGAGTATTCTCCTCACCCTCAGAGTATTCTCTTTCTCCTCAGAGTATTGTCCTCCTCCTTCCTCCTCCTCAGTGTATTCTCCTCCTCCTCAGAGTATCCTCCTCCTCCTTCCTCCTCCTCAGTGTATTCTCCTCCTCCTCAGTGTATTGTCCTCCTCCTCAGAGTATTCTCCTCCTCCTCAGAGTATTCTCCTCCTCCTCAGAGTATTATCATCCTCCTCCTCAGAGTATTATTCTCCTCCTCTTCAGAGTATCATCCTCCTCCTCAGAGTATTCTCCTCACCCTCAGAGTATTCTCTTTCTCCTCAGAGTATTGTCCTCCTCCTTCCTCCTCCTCAGTGTATTCTCCTCCTCCTCAGAGTATCCTCCTTCCTCCTCCTCAGTGTATTCTCCTCCTCCTCAGTGTATTGTCCTCCTCCTCTGAGTATTCTCCTCCTCCTCAGAGCATTCTCCTCCTCCTCAGAGTATCATCCTCCTCCTCAGAGTATTCTCCTCACCCTCAGAGTATTCTCCTCACCCTCAGAGTATCCTCCTCCTCCCCAGAGTATCCTCCTCCTCCTCAGAGTATCCTCCTCACCCACAGAGTATCCTCCTCCTCCCCAGAGTATCCTCTTCCTCCTCAGAGTATTCTCCTCACCCTCAGAGTATTCTCATTCTCCTCAGAGTATTGTCCTCCCCCTTCCTCCTCCTCAGAGTATCCTCCTCCTCCTCCCTCCTCCTCAGTGTATTCTCCTCCTCAGTGTATTGTCCTCCTCCTCAGAGTATTCTCCTCCTCTGAGTATTCTCCTTCTCCTCAGAGTATTGTCCTCCTCCCCAGAGTATTGTCCTCCTCCTCAGAGTATTCTCCTCCTCTGAGTATTCTCCTCCGCCTCAGAGTATTGTCTTTCTCCTCAGTGTATTCTCTTTCTCCTCAGTGTATTCTCCTCCTCCTCCTCCTCAGAGTATTCTCCTCCTCTTCAGAGTATTCTACTCATCCTCAAAGTATTCTCTTTCTCCTCAGAGTATTCTCCTCCTCCTTCCTCCTCCTCCTCTTCATAGTATTCTCCTCCTCCTCATAGTATTCTCCTCCTCAGAGTATTCTCTTTCTCCTCAGTATTCTCCTCCTGAGTGTATTCTCCTCCCCCTCAGAGTTTTCTCCTCCTCCTCCTCAGACTATTCTCTTTCTCCTCAGTGTATTCTCCTCCTCCTTCCTCCTCCTCAGTGTCTTCTCCTCCTCCTCAGAGTATTCTCCTCCTCCTCAGTGTATTCTCCTCATCCTCAGAGTATTCTCCTCCTCTTCCTCAGAGTATTATTCTCCTCCTCAGAGTTCTCCTCCTCCTCAGAGTAGTCTCCTCTTCCTCAGAGTTTTCTCCTCCTCTTCAGAGTATTCTCCTCCTCCTCAGAGTATTCTCCTCTTCCTCAGAGTATTATCCTCCTCCTCAGAGTTCTCCACCTCCTCAGAGTATTCTCCTTTTCCTCAGGGTATTCTCCTAATCCTCAGTGTATTCTCCTCCTCCTTCCTCCTCCTCAGTGTCTTCTCCTCCTCCTCAGAGTATTCTCCTCCTCCTCAGTGTATTCTCCTCCTCAGAGTATTCTCCTCCTCTTCAGAGTATTCTACTCATCCTCAGAGTATTCTCTTTCTCCTCAGAGTATTCTCCTCCTCCTTCCTCCTCCTCCTCTTCATAGTATTCTCCTCCTCCTCATAGTATTCTCCTCCTCAGAGTATTCTCCTTCTCCTCAGGGTATTCTCCTCCCCCTCAGAGTATTCTCTTTCTCCTCAGTATTCTCCTCCTCAGTGTTTTCTCCTCCCCCTCAGAGTTTTCTCCTCCTCCTCCTCAGACTATTCTCTTTCTCCTCAGTGTATTCTCCTCCTCCTTCCTCCTCCTCAGTGTCTTCTCCTCCTCCTCAGAGTATTCTCCTCCTCCTCAGTGTATTCTCCTCATCCTCAGAGTATTCTCCTCCTCTTCCTCAGAGTATTATTCTCCTCCTCAGAGTTCTCCTCCTCCTCAGAGTAGTCTCCTCTTCCTCAGAGTTTTCTCCTCCTCTTCAGAGTATTCTCCTCCTCCTCAGAGTATTCTCCTCTTCCTCAGAGTATTATCCTCCTCCTCAGAGTTCTCCACCTCCTCAGAGTATTCTCCTTTTCCTCAGGGTATTCTCCTAATCCTCAGTGTATTCTCCTCCTCCTTCCTCCTCCTCAGTGTCTTCTCCTCCTCCTCAGAGTATTCTCCTCCTCCTCAGTGTATTCTCCTCCTCCTCAGAGTATTCTCCTCCTCTTCCTCAGAGTATTTTTCTCCTCCTCAGAGTTCTCCTCCTCCTCAGAGTAGTCTCCTCTTCCTCAGAGTATTCTCCTCCTCTTCAGAGTATTCTCCTCCTCTTCAGAGTATTCTCCTCCTCAGAGTATTATCCTCCTCCTCAGAGTTCTCCTCCTCCTCAGAGTATTCTCTTTCTCCTCAGTGTATTCTCCTCTTCCTCCGAGTATTATCCTCTTCCACAGAGTTCTCCTCCTCCTCAGAGTATTCTCCTCCTCCTCAGAGTATTCTCTTTCTCCTCAGAGTTTTCTCCTCCTCCTCAGTGTATTCTCCTCCACCTCAGTGTATTCTCCTCCTCCTTACTCCTCCTCAGTGTATTCTCCTCCTCCTCAGTGTATTGTCCTCTTCCTCAGAGTATTCTCCCCCTCCTCAGAGTATTATCCTCCTCCTCTGAGTATTCTCCTCCTCCTCAGAGTATTCTCCTCCTCCTCAGTGTATTCTCCTCCTCCTCAGAGTATTCTCCTCCTCCTCAGTATATTCTCCTCCTCCTCCTCCCTCCTCCTCAGAGTATTCTCCTCCTCCTCTGAGTATTCTCTTTCTCCTCAGTATTCTCCTCCTCAGTGTATTCTCCTCCTCCTTCCTCCTCCTCAGTGTATTCTCCTCCTCCTCAGTGTAATCTCCTCCTCCTTCCTCCTCCTCAGTGTATTGTCCTCCTCCTCCAAGTATTCTCCTCCTCCTCAGAGTATTCTCCTCCTCCTCAGAGTATTCTCCTCCTCCTCAGAGTATTATCCTCCTCCTCGGAGTATTCTCCTCCTCCTCAGGGTATTCTCCTAATCCTCAGAGTATTCTCCTCCTCCTCTGAGTATTCTCCTCCTCCTCGGGGTATTCTCCTCCTCAGGGTATTCTCCTCCTCAGGGTATTCTCCTAATCCTTCCTCCTCCTCAGTGTATTCTCCTCCTCCTCAGAGTATTCTCTTCCTCTTCAGAGTATTCTCCTCCTCTTCAGAGTATTCTCCTCCTCTTCAGAGTATTCTCCTCCTCCTCAGATTATTCTCTTTCTCCTCAGTATTCTCCTCCTCTTCAGAGTATTCTCCTCCTCTTCAGAGTGTTCTCTTTCTACTCAGTATTCTCCTCCTCCTCAGAGTTCTCCTCCTCCTCAGAGTATTCTCCTCCTCTTCAGAGTGTTCTCCTCCTCTTCAGAGTATTCTCCTCCTCTTCAGAGTGTTCTCTTTCTCCTCAGAGTATTCTCTTTCTCCTCGGTATTCTCCTCCTCCTCAGAGTTCTCCTCCTCCTCAGAGTATTATCTTTCTCCTCAGTATTCTCCTCTTCCTCAGAGTATTCTCCTCCTCCTCAATGTATTCTCCTCCTCCTCAGAGTATTCTCCTCCTCCTCAGTGTATTCTCCTCCTCAGATTATTCTCCTCCTCCTCAGAGTATTCTCCTGCTCCTCAGAGTATTCTCCTGCTCCTCAGAGTATTCGTTTCTCCTAAGAGCATTCTCCTCCCACTCAGAGTATTCTCTTTCTCCTCAGAGTATTCTCCTTCTCTTCCTCCTCAGAGTATTCTCCTCCGCTTCCTCCTCAGTGTATTCTCCTCCTCTTCATCCTCAGAGTATTCTCCTCCTCCTCCTCAGAGTATTCTCCTCCTCCTCAGAGTATTCTCCTCCTCCTCAGTGTATTCTCCTCCTCAGATTATTCTCCTCCTCCTCAGAGTATTCTCCTGCTCCTCAGAGTATTCTCTTTCTCCTCAGATCATTCTCCTCCCCCTCAGAGTATTCTAATTCTCCTCAGAGTATTCTCCTCCTCTTTCTCCTCAGAGTATTCTCCTCTTCCTCAGAGTATTCTCCTCCCCCTCAGAGTATTCTCCTCCTCCTCAGTGTATTCTCCTCCTCCCTCCTCCTCAGTGTATTCTCTTTCTCCTCAGAGTATTCTCCTCTTCCTCAGAGTATTCTCCTCCTCCTCAGAGTATTCTCTTTCTCCTCAGTATTCTCCTCTTCCTCCGAGTATTCTCTTTCTCCTCAGTGTATTCTCCTCCTCCTCAGAGTATTCTCCTGCTCCTCAGAGCATTCTCCTCCCCCTCAGAGTATTATCTTCCTCCTCAGAGTATTCTCCTCCCCCTCAGAGTATTCTCCTCCTCGTCAGTGTATTCTCCTCCTCCCTCCTCCTCAGAGTATTCTCCTCCTCCTCAGAGTATTCTCCTCCTCTGAGTATTCTCCTCCTCCTCTGAGTATTCTCATCCTCCTCAGAGTATCCTCCTCATCCTTAGAGTATTCTCCTCCTCCTCAGTGTATTCTCCTCCTCAGGTTATTCTCCTCCTCCTCAGAGTATTCACTTTCTCCTCAGAGCATTCTCCTCCCCCTCAGAGTATTCTAATTCTCCTCAGAGTATTCTCCTCCTCTTCCTCCTCAGAGTATTCTCCTCCTCCTCAGTGTATTCTCCTCCTCCCTCCTCCTCAGTTTATTCTCTTTCTCCTCAGAGTATTCTCCTCTTCCTCAGAGTATTCTATTTTTCCTCAGTGTATTCTCCTCCTCTTCAGTGTATTCTCCTCCTCCTTCCTCCTCCTCAGTGTTTTCTCCTCCTCCTTCCTCCTCAGTGTGTTCTCCTCCTCCTTCCTCCTCCTCAGTGTATTATCCTCCTCCTTCCTCCTCCGTGTATTCTCCTCCTCCTTCCTCCTCCTCAGAGTATTCTCCTCCTCCTTCCTCCTCCTCAGTGTATTCTCCTCCTCCTTCCTCCTCCTCAGAGTATTCTCCTCCTCCTTCCTCCTCCTCAGTGTGTTCTCCTCCTTCTTCCTCCTCCTCAGTGTGTTCTCCTCCTCCTTCCTCCTCCTGAGTGTATTCTCCTCCTCCTCAGTGTGTTCTCCTCCTCCTTCCTCCTCCTCAGTGTATTCTCCTCCTCAGTGTATTCTCCTCCTCCTCAGTGTGTTCTCCTCCTCCTTCCTCCTCAGTGTATTCTCCTCGTCCTCCTCAGTTTCCTCCATGTATGTTTGACTGGAATTTATATCTCAACCAGAGTAGAAGCCACATTGCAAGCAGAATCTCTGGTTCTGATGGAGGAAGTTGCCTTTGGACCAGGAACCGTCTCAGCATGTTACAGCCAGGGCCTCAGGAGAGACCAATTATCCTCACTCAGCACCGGCAGTCGCAGTGGAACTGCCCCTATTGCTGAAAATCAGCAGAGGGGAGGAGAGGGGAAGGGAGAGGAGAGGAGAGGGGAAGGGAGAGGAGAGGAGAGGAGAGAGGGAAGGGAGAGGAGAGGAGAGAGGGAAGGGAGAGGAGATCAAAACAGAGAAAGACGGAGGAAGCATGTGAAACATATAGGTCAGACAGAGTTCAGAGACACAGCCATTCAACAAGAAGAGTTGACTTTGTCAAATCACAACATGTATGGAGTTTTTGTCAGAGAGGGAGGATGGATATTGACTAAGGTAGCTGGAGATGAAGAATGGAACAGCTTAGTGCTGTGGGCCAAGCAGGAGAACCCTGTATCGTACATGTGAGTTTAGTATGGAACAGCTTAGTGCTGTGGGCCAAGCAGGAGAACCATGTATCGTACATGTGAGTTTAGTATGGAACAGCTTAGTGCTGTGGGCCAAGCAGGAGAACCATGTGTCATACATGTGAGTTTAGTATCTAACAGCTTAGTGCTGTGGGCCAAGCAGGAGAACCATGTATCGTACATGTGAGTTTAGTATGGAACAGCTTAGTGCTGTGGGCCAAGCAGGAGAACCATGTGTCATACATGTGAGTTTAGTATGGAACAGCTTAGTGCTGTGGGCCAAGCAGGAGAACCCTGTATCGTACATGTGAGTTTAGTATGGAACAGCTTAGTGCTGTGGGCCAAGCAGGAGAACCATGTGTCATACATGTGAGTTTAGTATGGAACAGCTTAGTGCTGTGGGCCAAGCAGGAGAACCATGTGTCATACATGTGAGTTTAGTATGGAACAGCTTAGTGCTGTGGGCCAAGCAGGAGAACCATGTGTCATACATGTGAGTTTAGTATGGAACGGCTTAGTGCTGTGGGCCAAGCAGGAGAACCATGTGTCATACATGTGAGTTTAGTATGGAACAGCTTAGTGCTGTGGGCCAAGCAGGAGAACCATGTGTCATACATGTGAGTTTAGTATGGAACAGCTTAGTGCTGTGGGCCAAGCAGGAGAACCATGTGTCATACATGTGAGTTTAGTATGGAACAGCTTAGTGCTGTGGGCCAAGCAGGAGAACCATGTGTCATACATGTGAGTTTAGTTTGGCTCAATGGTGACATTCAGCATATATACTTTTTTTTTTTTTAATTAAAATTAAAAAAAAAAAAAAAATTCACCCAGTGTGAAAAACAGAAGGGTGAGTAAATGTTGCCTGGCATTTGCATTTGGAAGACGAGAAAGTATTGTCTAATTGAACTGTATGTCACAGTAATGATATTGACATTATCACATAATGCTATGACATCCTCTGGTGCTGACCACTTAGGTCTGCGTAAATAAACGGATGATCTGCATTGTGTAATGCAGCACCATATCAACTAGAGCATTTCAGTCTAGTGGTAAAGTCAAGGGGGACATGCATACAAAATACCCTAATCTGTGTATTTTTTTATATATTTTTTTTACCTTTATTTAACTAGGCAAGTCAGTTAAGAACAAATTCTTATTTTCAATGACGGCCTAGGAACAGTGGGTTAACTAACTGGTCTAGGAACGGTGGGTTAACTGGTCTAGGAACCGTGGGTTAACTGGTCTAGGAACGGTGGGTTAACTGGTCTAGGAACGGTGGGTTAACTGGTCTAGGAACGGTGGGTTAACTGCCTGTTCAGGGGCTGAATGACAGATTTGTACCTTGTCAGCTTCCGGTTACTAGTCCAACTCTCAGCTTCCGGTTACTAGTCCAACTAGTCCAACTCTCAGCTTCCGGTTACTAGTCCAACTAGTCCAACTCTCAGCTTCCGGTTACTAGTCCAACTAGTCCAACTCTCAGCTTCCGATTACTAGTCCAACTCTCTAACCACTAGGCTACCCTGCCGTATCCAACGTAGAGCACTGCTTTTGTCCAGGAAATAGTGATGTCATTTGGAACGCTCTCTATCTAACAAAATCAGAAACGTTGGTCCCATGTTTCATGAGCTGAAATAAACGATCTCAGAAACTTTCCATACTGCACAAAAATCTTATTTCTATAAAATGTTGTGCACAAAATTTGTTTACATTGCTGTAAGTGAGCATTTCTATTTTGCCAAGATAATCCATCCACCTGATAGCTGTGGCATATCAAGAAGCTAATTTAAACAGCATGATCATTACACAGGTGCACCTTTTGCTGAAGACAATAGAAGGCCTCTCTAAAATGTGCAGTTTTGTCACACAACACAATGCCACAGATGTCTCAAGTTTTGAGGGAGCTTGCAATTGGCATTCTGACTGCAGGAATGTCCTCCAGAGCTGTTGCCATTAAATTGAATATTAATTTCTCATATAAGCCACCTCCAACATTATTTTTTGAGAATTCGGCAGTACGTCCAACCAGCCTCACAACCGCAGACCACATGTAATCACGCCAGCCCAGGACCTCCACATCCAGCTTCTTCACCTGCGGGATCGTTTGAGACCAGCCACCCAGACACCTGATGAAACGGAGGAGTAATTTCTGTCTGTAGTAAAGCTCTTTTGTGGGGGAAAAACTCATTCTGATTGGTTGATCCTGGCTCCCCAGTGAGTGGGCCGATGCCCACCCAGGCCCACCCATGGCTGTGCCCCTGCCCAGTCATGTGCAATGCATAGATTAGGACCTAATTGATTTATTTCAATTGACTGATTTCCTGAACTAGAACTTTGGACTATTACAATAAATGTATAATACAATCACATTTACACAAAAGCACACTGTTACAAACAGACATGATACACTGACATATTGACCAGATACATACTCTTAATTGATTTATTTCAATTGACTGATTTCCTGAACTGTAACTCGGTAAAATCGTTGAAATTGTTTGCATGTTGCATTTATATATTTTTTCAATATATTTCTCTCTCTCTCTCTCTCGTTCTCTCCGTATCGCGCTCTCTTCATCTCGTTCTCTCACCTCTCTCCTCTGGCAGTGATTTTAAAGTACCACAGGCAACAGCTTATTAGTGGAATATGAGAAGGGAACATTATTTTTGCTTTAAAAAAAATGTAATAATAGTTTCTAATAGGTTTGTTGGCTGGGTAAGGCCGTGAGGGAGAGGACTGCTGGACTGCTGTGTAGTATATGGCAGTGTGTACCTACCCGGTAGCCAGTTTATTACGTTTATTTATCAAGGGACCTAACCTGCCCAAGGAAAACATTCCCCCTCACCATTACACCACCTGACCACCAGCCACCAGCCATTGACACCAGGCAAGATGGGGCCATGGACTCATGCTGCTAACACCAAAGCCTGACATCAGCACGACGCCACAGGAACCCGGGCTTGTCAGTAAGCATTTCACGGTACGGTCTACACCTGTTGTATTCGGCGCATATGATAAATAACATTTGATTTGATTTGATTCATCGGACCAGGCAATGTTTTTTTCACGCCTTAATTGTCCAGTGTTGGTGATCGTGTGTCCGCTGGAGCGTCTTCTTCTTGTTTTTAGCTGATAGCAGTGGAACCCGGTGTGGTCGCCTGCTGTAATAACCCGTCCGTGACAAGGATCGACGAGTTGTGCGTTCCGAGATGCCGTTCTGCTCACCGCTGTTGTACTGCGCCTGTCTGTTTGTGTGTTTGTGGCCGGCCTGTTAGTGCCTGTTAGCGTGCACGATTCTTGCCATTCTCCTTCCCACCTCTCTTATCAACCAGGTGTTTTCACCCACAGGACTGCCGCTGACTGGATGTGTGTTTGTTTGTTGCACCGTTCTCAGTAAACCCTTAGACACTGTCGTGTGTGAAAAGCCCAGGAGGCCGGTCGTTTCTGAGATACTGGAACCAGCGAGCCTGGCACCGACTATCGTTGTGAACTGGTTGGTGTGTGGGGTGTACCTCAACAAAAAAAAAACGACCTACTGAGTCTGTTGATAATATTGCCATGGTAACGGCACAGTGATTAACGAAACATTTGTTAATTTACCGAATAAATTACTAGGAGTTTCTATATAGAGTGTGCAACTCTTTTTTTTTATTTGTATAGCTTTTATAAGCCATGCAAGTCAACAGCATAGCAGGCACAGCTGTTTTTTCTCCCGTTTCATGGCAGCCACAGACAGATGTTACTTCCACGTTTCAAAGGAGACATCGCTAGGTTTTTTGGCCCTTTGATAATTTGTAAGGATATAATTAGATTCCCTACACATCTGTTTTTAGAGAGGAAAGTAAGTATATGTCAGTGGGGAAAGTCACATTCAGGAAGTATTGGAAACGTGATTTCCGCCCCTGGGCTTCCTGTACTCCTTTTTATTTATTTATTTATTTTTTATTTTTTTAGTATCCTCCCGAGTGGCGCGGCGGTCTAAGGCACTGCATCCCAGTGCTAGAAGCATCACTACAGACCCTGGTTTGAATCCAGGTTGTATCACAGCGGTCTAAGGCACTGCATCGCAGTGCTAGAGGCGTCACTACAGACCCTGGTTTGAATCCAGGCTGTATCACAGCGGTCTAAGGCACTGCATCCCAGTGCTAGAGGCGTCACTACAGACCCTGGTTTGAATCCAGGCTGTATCACAGCGGTCTAAGGCACTGCATCCCAGTGCTAGAGGCGTCACTACAGACCCTGGTTTGAATCCAGGCTGTATCACAGCGGTCTAAGGCACTGCATCGCAGTGGTAGAGGCGTCACTACAGACCCTGGTTTGAATCCAGGCTGTATCACAGCGGTCTAAGGCACTGCATCTCAGTGCTAGAGGCGTCACTACAGACCCTGGTTTGAATCCAGGCTGTATCACAGCGGTCTAAGGCACTGCATCTCAGTGCTAGAGGCGTCACTACAGACCCTGGTTTGAATCCAGGCTGTATCACAGCGGTCTAAGGCACTGCATCTCAGTGCTAGAGGCGTCACTACAGACCCTGGTTTGAATCCAGGCTGTATCACAGCGGTCTAAGGCACTGCATCGCAGTGGTAGAGGCGTCACTACAGACCCTGGTTTGAATCCAGGCTGTATCACAGCGGTCTAAGGCACTGCATCTCAGTGCTAGAGGCATCACTACAGACCCTGGTTTGAATCCAGGCTGTATCACAGCGGTCTAAGGCACTGCATCTCAGTGCTAGAGGCGTCACTACAGACCCTGGTTTGAATCCAGGCTGTATCACAGCGGTCTAAGGCACTGCATCGCAGTGGTAGAGGCGTCACTACAGACCCTGGTTTGAATCCAGGCTGTATCACAGCGGTCTAAGGCACTGCATCGCAGTGGTAGAGGCGTCACTACAGACCCTGGTTTGAATCCAGGCTGCATCACAGCTGTCTAAGGCACTGCATCTCAGTGCTAGAGGCATCACTACAGACCCTGGTTTGAATCCAGGCTGTATCACAGCTGTCTAAGGCACTGCATCGCAGTGGTAGAGGCGTCACTACAGACCCTGGTTTGAATCCAGGCTGTATCACAGCGGTCTAAGGCACTGCATCGCAGTGGTAGAGGCGTCACTACAGACCCTGGTTTGAATCCAGGCTGTATCACAGCGGTCTAAGGCACTGCATCGCAGTGCTAGAGGCGTCACTACAGACCCTGGTTTGAATCCAGGCTGTATCACAGCGGTCTAAGGCACTGCATCCCAGTGGTAGAGGCGTCACTACAGACCCTGGTTTGAATCCAGGCTGTATCACAGCGGTCTAAGGCACTGCATCTCAGTGCTAAAGGCATCACTACAGACCCTGGTTTGAATCCAGGCTGTATCACAGCGGTCTAAGGCACTGCATCTCAGTGCTAGAGGCGTCACTACAGACCCTGGTTTGAATCCAGGCTGTATCGCAGCGGTCTAAGGCACTGCATCTCAGTGCTAGAGGTGTCACTACAGACCGGGGTTCGTTCTCAGGCTGTGTCACAACCGGCCGTGATCAGGAATCCCATAGGGCGGCGCACAATTGGCCCAGCGTCGTCCGGGTTAGGGGGAGGGTTTGTCCCGGGGTAGGCCGTCATTGTAAAACAAGAATTTGTTCTTAACTGACTTGCCTAGTTAAATAAAGATTCAATTAAAAAAATGTAACATTCCTCTCCGTAGCTATTTATCAGTGTGAATGTTGTGCAGTGTGTATGTGTTTGTGCGTCATTGCTGGGGTTGGAGTTGAGGCTGGGCTGGGGTTGAGGCTGGGCTGGGGTTGAGGCTGGACTGGGGTTGAGGCTGGGCTGGGGTTGAGGCTGGGCTGGGGTTGAGGCTGAGCTAGGGAGAGCTGGGGTTGAGGCTGAGCTTGGGAGAGCTGGGGTTGAGGCTGAGCTAGGGAGGGCTGGGGTTGAGGCTGAGCTAGGGAGGGCTGGGGTTGAGGCTGAGCTAGGGAGGGCTGGGGTTGAGGCTGAGCTAGGGAGGGCTGGGGTTGAGGCTGAGCTAGGGAGGGCTGGGGTTGAGGCTGAGCTAGGGAGAGCTGGTACTGGGGAGGGCTGGGGTTGAGGCTGAGCTAGGGAGAGCTGGGACTGGGGAGGGATGGGACTATTACTATCAATTTGTTAGTCTCTGTAATATCTCTGTTTCTATACAACAAGGCTAGTATGATGATGGAAAGGGCTGTTTCATAGTATGGGGTATAGTTACTAACTATGGTCGTTGATCCAGTGTCTCACAGTTAAAAACGATTCCCAGCTGGGCTTCCATACTGAATATGAATTGGATCTTCTCACCTGAAAGTCCTCAGAGTATTATACAGAGACTTCTTTTTGAATCAAAACATGTTCAAATGATTGCAAGTACCCTCTCTTAAACTCTGTATGACTTTTAATTGAGATTAGAACTGTATAGATACCCAGCTACAACATTTGTTTCCTTAGAAGTTGTGGGAACATACGTTTTTGGTTTCACATTGGTTGTGGGAACCGGTAGAACAAAATGCTTTTTTAACTTCCTGAGAACATAACTGAAAGTGTCACCTTTTCTGTGAAAGTTTATTTTTAGGTTGCAGTGAGGTTCTGAGAATGTTTTACTATGGTTCTGAGAATGTTTTACTATGGTTCTAGAGAGGTTCTGAGAATGTTTTACTATGGTTCCAGAGAGGTTCTGAGAATGTTTTACTATGGTTCCAGGGAGGTTCTGAGAATGTTTTACTATGGTTCCAGAGAGGTTCTGAGAATGTTTTACTATGGTTCCAGAGAGGTTCTGAGAATGTTTTACTATGGTTCCATAGAGGTTCTGAGAATGTTTTACTCTGGTTCCAAAGAGGTTCTGAGAATGTTTTACTATGGTTCCAGAGAGGTTCTGAGAATGTTTTACTATGGTTCCGGAGAGGTTCTGAGAATGTTTTACTATGGTTCCAAAGAGGTTCTGAGAATGTTTTACTATGGTTCCAGAGAGGTTCTGAGAATGTTTTACTATGGTTCCAGAGAGGTTCTGAGGATGTTTTACTATGGTTCCATAGAGGTTCTGAGAATGTTTTACTATGGTTCCAGGGGGGTTCTGAGAATGTTTTACTATGGTTCCAGGGGGGTTCTGAGAATGTTTTACTATGGTTCCAGAGAGGTTCTGAGGATGTTTTACTATGGTTCCATAGAGGTTCTGAGAATGTTTTACTATGGTTCCAGGGGGGTTCTGAGAATGTTTTACTATGGTTCCATAGAGGTTCTGAGAATGTTTTACTATGGTTCCAGAGAGGTTGTCAGAACGTTTTACTATGGTTCCAAAGAGGTTCTGAGAATGTTTTACTATGGTTCCAGAGAGGTTCTGAGAATGTTTTTCTATGGTTCCAGAGAGGTTCTGAGAATGTTTTACTATGGTTCCAGAGAGGTTCTGAGAATGTTTTACTATGGTTCCGGGGAGGTTCTGAGAATGTTTTACTATGGTTCCGGGGAGGTTCTGAGAATGTTTTACTATGGTTCCAGAGAGGTTCTGAGAATGTTTTACTATGGTTCCAGAGAGGTTCTGGGAATGTTTTACTATGGTTCCAGGGGGGTTCTGAGAATGTTTTACTATGGTTCGAGAGAGGTTCTGAGAATGTTTTACTATGGTTCCAGGGGGGTTCTGAGAATGTTTTACTATGGTTCCGGGGAGGTCCTGAGAATGTTTTACTATGGTTCCATAGAGGTTCTGAGAATGTTTTACTATGGTTCCAAAGAGGTTCTGAGAATGTTTTACTATGGTTCCATAGAGGTTCTGAGAATGTTTTACTATGGTTCCAAAGAGGTTCTGAGAATGTTTTACTATGGTTCCAGAGAGGTTCTGAGAATGTTTTACTATGGTTCCAGAGAGGTTCTGAGAATGTTTTACTATGGTTCCGGGGAGGTTCTGAGAATGTTTTACTATGGTTCCATAGAGGTTCTGAGAATGTTTTACTATGGTTCCGGGGAGGTTCTGAGAATGTTTTACTATGGTTCTGAGAATGTTTTACTATGGTTCCGGAGAGGTTCTAGGAATGTTTTACTATGGTTCTGAGAATGTTTTACTAAGGTTCTGAGAATGTTTTACTATGGTTCCAGCGAGGTTCTGAGAATTTTACTTTGGTTCCCTGAATGTTTTCCTGGGAGGTTTTATTAACGGTCTGAGAACAGAAATGATAGGTTATTTGGAGATATTTAAATAACTTCCTTAAAATCATCGCTGAATGTTTCAATAAGACTTTTAATAACACTGCTAGTTTATTTTGGGTCAGCTCCAAGCACAGATGGGACACATGGAAATGAATGACTTTTTTAAAATTTTTTATATGACACAGCATCAGTGAGATTTGAACATATCTATCTCTATCCATGGAATTAGTCCACTGCACCACCAGGATGGAACTAGCATGACATGTTTTTTTTTTTACAAAGCTGTTGATTTTCATCTATTTAAACAGACCCCACTTCAAAGGAAACAAACACTCATTAAGTGGCTAATTAGTGGGCGTGGTCAACACACCTGAACACACTTAACAAGATAGGTAGAGAGAACTTTGTTGATGCTGAGAGCGAAATGCATACGTTTTAAAATAAAATTCTAAGTACGTTCTCTAAACATTACAAACGTTTTCTTGTGGTTTTTATGGAAAGTTTTTCGGAAACGATTTGAGAACATGACTTTAAATAGAACCATTAAAAAACCTCTAGGAAACGTTATGCTGAGGTTCTGAAATTCCCAGAGAAGAATGTTGTTTCTTAACGTTCTCTGAACTATTTGAGAACATTCCCAATGTCAAACCATTTTGAGAACGTTCCTAGAACATTACTATATTCAGTGATGGAAAAAGTACCAAATTGTCAGACTTGAGTAAAAGTAAAGATACCTCAATAGAAAATGACTAGGGTAAAAGTCACACAGTAAAGTACTACTTGAGCAAAAGTCTGAAAGTATTTGGCTTTAAATATGAAATGGTTTTAAATATATCAAAAGTAAATGTATAAATCATTTCAAATCCCTTATATTAAGCAAACCAGACAGCACCATTTTCTTGTTTTTAACACTCCAACATTCAGATAATATTTACAAACGAAGCATGTGTGTTTAGTGAGTCCTCCAGATCAGAGGCAGTAGGGATGTTCTCTGTTTAGTGAGTCCTCCAGATCAGAGGCAGTAGGGATGACCAGGGATGTTCTCTGTTTAGTGAGTCCTCCAGATCAGAGGCAGTAGGGATGACCAGGGATGTTTTCTGTTTAGTGAGTCCTCCAGATCAGAGGCAGTAGGGATGACCAGGGATGTTCTCTGTTTAGTGAGTCCTCCAGATCAGAGGCAGTAGGGATGACCAGGGATGTTCTCTGTTTAGTGAGTCCTCCAGATCAGAGGCAGTAGGGATGACCAGGGATGTTCTCTGTTTAGTGAGTCCTCCAGATCAGAGGCAGTAGGGATGACCGGGCATGTTCTCTGTTTAGTGAGTCCTCCAGATCAGAGGCAGTAGGGATGACCAGGGATGTTCTCTGTTTAGTGAGTCCTCCAGATCAGAGGCAGTAGGGATGACCAGGGATGTTTTCTGTTTAGTGAGTCCTCCAGATCAGAGGCAGTAGGGATGACCGGGCATGTTCTCTGTTTAGTGAGTCCTCCAGATCAGAGGCAGTAGGGATGACCAGGTTTCTTTTTGCTTATTTGAGCTGTCGTTGCCATAATATGGACTTGGTCTTTTACCAAATAGGGCTATCTGCAGTATACCATCCCTACCCTGTCACAACTCAACTGATTGGCTCAAACACATTAAGAAGTAAAGAAATTCCACAAATGAACTTTTAACAAGATACACCTGTTAATTGAAGTGCATTCCAGGTGACTTCCTCATGAAGCTGGTTGAGAGAATGCCAAGGGTGGGTACTTTGAAGAATCTCAAATATAAAATAGATTTTGATTTGTTTAACAGTTTATTGGTTACTACATGATTTTATATGTGTTATTTCATAGTTTTGATGTCTTCACTATTATTCTACAATGTAGTAAATAGTCAAAATAAAGAAAAACCCTGGAATTAGTAGGTGTGTCCTAACCTTTGACTGGTACTGTATATGTGTGTGTGTATATATATATATATATATATATGGTCTCTCCTGTCATGGCTATGCGTATCACACTCGACTACATTTTGGCTCCCACTTTCTGACTACCTAGCCATACAGTACACCCCACTGATGATACCATGCCTCTAACACCGGAGCGAGAGAGAACATATGAAAAAAAAAAAAAACATCTACCCTTTGTTAAGTGAGTAGTAAGTACTTCCTTAACAGATAGGTGTATTAAACACTTCCTACCTCCTGCTGTTCAATTACCCAAGTAGCCTATGAAGACCTGGAGTTGAGTAGTCGTCCTGTGGGAGCCATCATGGTGCTGTGGTCTGTTTAGAGGAAAACCTGTCATTTAGAATCACAGGATGACTCTCCTAGCTTCCGCCATGATGGAGCCATACCAGAGTATCTCTCTCTCTCTCTCTCTCTCTCTCTCTCTCTCTCTCTCTCTCTCCCTCTCTCTCTCTCTGTGTCTCTTCTCTCACTGTATCTGTCTGTCTGTCTGTCTGTCTGTCTGTCTGTCTGTCTGTCTGTCTGTCTGTCTGTCTGTCTGCCTGCCTGTCTGTCTGTCTGTCTGTCTGTCTGTCTGTCTGTGTCTCTCTCTGTCTCTTCTCTCTGTATCTCTCGTCTCTTCTCTCTCCTCTTCCCCCCCCCCCTCTCTCTCTCTCTCTCTGTCTCTCATGCCCCCCGCTCTCTCTCTCTCTCTCTGTCTCTCTTTCTCTTCTCTCTGTCTCTTCTCTCTCTATGTATGTCTCTTCTCTGTCTGTGTCTCTCTCTCTCTCTCTCTCTCTCACCAAGTAACGCTGTCCTGTCCCCAGCCTCCTATCAAAGCACTCATCACTTTAAAAGCGTCATCTCGCTAATCTACTTTGACTACCTCTGCTTCTTCCTACCTTCTTCCTTCTTCACATAACAGCCCTCTGAAAGTAAATAAAAACAGCTCAATTGTAAACAGAAGCTGCATCCCAAATTGTACACTTTTTGTTATTTACTTCTTTTGATTATGGGCCACAGGGCTCTGGTCAAAAATATGTGCACTATATAAGAAATAGGCTAGCATTTGGAATACAGTCAAAGTCTGAGGTGAGGTGCCTGAACCACAGTCTAGCTATGAAAAGCACCAATGTTACTTTATGGGTTGTATGGCCCATTGGTTTTTTCTAAATGCTCTCTTATCATATCTCATCATTTGCCAGTGTGGTTTTGTGGGTAGGAAGCGTCTTGCGCTGAGATCCCTAGTGGGCCATAACTGTGTGTTTGATCAAAGACTCCCCATATGTCCTACTCCTTGTTGTGTTAGTAGTGTCGTCATAGTGACGGCACTCCTATAGCCACGTTCAGCTGTTTTTCTCTCCAGCAGGGGGAGCACTGTCAGCATAGAACGCACGATACGATGTGGATATCCTCTCGTTAAACAACTGGGAAGCCTTCGACAGACAGAAGTTTAGATTGACATTACATTCAGTATCTTAAACGATCTATAGTTTTGTTTTTAATGCTTTAAAATAACCGTTATGTGTTGTAGTTTGTTTAGTGGGACCTCCTTCACACCTTGAAGCTGTCCAGAATCAGATCTGGTCTAGACTCCCATGATGCTCTAATGACTGTGTGTATTGAACACTGTGTATCCATGTCTACTGGGGAGGATGCTGGGTAAACGGTCCTTGGAATTATTGCAAATTGTCTAAATATATATGCCCAGCAACAGCCCCAAAACATCACTGCTCTAGAGGAGATCTGCATGGAGGAATGGGCCAAAATACCAGCAACAGTGTTGCCCAGCAACAGCCCCAAAACATCACTGCTCTAGAGGAGATCTGCATGGAGGAATGGGCCAAAATACCAGCAACAGTGTGTGAAAACCTTGTGAAGACTTATAGAAAACGTTTGACCTCTGTCATTGCCAACAAAGGGTATATAACAAAGTATTGAGATAAACTTTTGTTATTGACCAAATACTTATTTTCCACCATAATTTGCAAATAAATTCATAAAAAATCCTACAATGTGATTTTCTGATTTTTTTTTTCTCATTTTGTCTGCCATAGTTGAAGTGAAACCTATGATGACAATTACAGGCCTCTCTCATCTTTTTAAGTGGGAGAACTTGCACAATGGGTGGCTCACTAAATACTTTTTTGCCCCACTGTATATATAAGAAATAAGAATAAGAAGTATGATGCAATTTTCTATCTGGCCTACAGCCAATATCACGAGGTCCCTGTAAGTCAGCCTGAAATGACAGTTACGCCTGACATTTACATGTTGTGTTGAATATCGATGTGGATCCATCTGGACCATAACAGTCGTCTAGGGGTGTGGTCTTTTTTTTAACGTTATGACAGAGTCCGTAGAGCCGCGTGGGCTTCAAAGGCCCATTATACCGGAAGGTTGCAAGTTCAAAACTCCCGAGCTGGCAAGTCTGTCGTTCTGCCCCCTGAACAAGGCAGTTAACCCACTGTTCCTAGGCCGTCGTTGAAAATAAGAATTTGTTCTTAACTGACTTGCCTAGTTAAATAAAGGTAAAATAAAATAAATTAAAAAATACGGTATGCTGGGAACATGGTCACATGAAGACATGGATGAAATGACCAGTCACTTCCTCAGTGGCATCCTCTGAATTAAAAGAAGACATGGATGAAATGACCAGTTACTTCCTCAGTGGCATCCTCTGAATTAAAAGAAGACATGGATGAAATTACCAGTTACTTCCTCAGTGGCATCCTCTGAATTAAAAGAAGACATGGATGAAATGACCAGTCACTTCCTCAGTGGCATCCTCTGAATTAAAAGAAGACATGGATGAAATGACCAGTTACTTCCTCAGTGGCATCCTCTGAATTAAAAGAAGACATGGATGAAATGACCAGTCACTTCCTCAGTGGCATCCTCTGAATTAAAAGAAGAAGACATGGATGAAATGACCAGTCACTTCCTCAGTGGCATCCTCTGAATTAAAAGAAGAAGACATGGATGAAATGACCAGTCACTTCCTCAGTGGCATCCTCTGAATTAAAAGAAGAAGACATGGATGAAATGACCAGTCACTTCCTCAGTGGCATCCTCTGAATTAAAAGAAGACATGGATACGTAACTCTGTATACACATTCAGGCAATTCGCAAAATGGATCCAAAAGATGGTACGCTATCAAAACGCTTACCACGTTCATAAGTGGTCTTTCAGTCTTTCAGAAATGGTAACGCGTACCATTTTCTTGGTAATTTCCTCTCGATTTATTAATGAGACTTGGGCTGCGTTCGTAAATTCAGTCTGGCTGGCCGTTCATTGTCAGATGGTCCGTTTTGTAAATTCAGAGCTCACATTGAGGAGGAGTAGGGTTGATCCGAGTGTTCTGGCCTCGCAACGGCAGTCAAGTGACCAAGCTAACATTGGCTAGCTTGCTAGCTACTTCCAGACACAAATGAGAGGAACACCTCACTCTTGACTATTTTACTCGCCCTAACAGAGCTGGTTAGGATGTTTTCATGTTATCCAGAGAGTTGGTGACTGTAACTGTGCTGCTGGCAACCATTTAATTACGTTTTTTTAATTTATTTTTTGCCGACGTTTACTGACACCGGCCATATTCAACCGGTGTTGAGCGTTCCTAAATTCATCAGGTACTCTGCCCTCTCGCACAATCGGACGAGAGTATTTTAAAAATCGGAGTAAATAGCCAGAGTGAATTAATGAGCTCACGGTTATTAATTGTCACGATCGTCGTAAGGAGCGGACCAAAATGCAGCGTGGTATGTGTTCATGATGATTTTTTAATTAAAGAAAGCACTGAAAACTGAATACAAACTATACAAAAACAATAAACGAATAACGACCGTGAAGCTATAATGAGAACTGTGCTGACACAAGCAACTAACATAGACAATCACCCACAACCCACAATGACAAAACAGGCTACCAAAATATGGTTCCCAATCAGAGACAACGACTAACACCTGCCTCTGATTGAGAACCATATCAGGCCAAACACAGAAACAGACAAACTAGACACACAACATAGAATGCCCACTCAGATCACACCCTGACCAAACAAAACCTATAAACATACAAAGCAAACTATGGTCAGGGCGTGGCATTATTGCCTTTATCAGCTTAGTACAGCTGTACAGGCAGCTACAACGTTATCTTAACGCAACAACTAAGGACGACTTCATTGTTGACGTTTTTTGTTGTGATTTGAAACTTTGTATGTAAAACAAAATAATTTAGTTAACACCATGACAACTGGTATACATAACACCTTAATGAAACCAGTCATAACACCTTTATGAAACCAGTCGTAACACCTTAATGAAACCAGTCATAACACCTTTATGAAACCAGTCGTAACACCTTAATGAAACCAGTCGTAACACCTTAATGAAACCAGTCGTAACACCTTAATGAAACCAGTCATAACACCTTCATGAAACCAATCATAACACCTTAATGAAACCAGTCATAACACCTTAATGAAACCAGTCATAACACCTTAATGAAACCAGTCGTAACACCTTTATGAAACCAGTCGTAACACCTTAATGAAACCAGTCGTAACACCTTAATGAAACCAGTCATAACACCTTTATGAAACCAGTCGTAACACCTTAATGAAACCAGTGGTAACACCTTTATGAAACCAGTGGTAACACCTTTATGAAACCAGTCGTAACACCTTTATGAAACCAGTGGTAACACCTTTATGAAACCAGTGGTAACACCTTTATGAAACCAGTGGTAACACCTTTATGAAACCAGTGGTAACACCTTTATGAAACCAGTCGTAACACCTTTATGAAACCAGTCATAACACCTTAATGAAACCAGTCATAACACCTTAATGAAACCAGTCGTAACACCTTTATGAAACCAGTTGTAACACCTTAATGAAACCAGTCGTAACACCTTTATGAAACCAGTCATAACACCTTAATGAAACCAGTCATAACACCTTAATGAAACCAGTCGTAACACCTTAATGAAACCAGTTGTAACACCTTTATGAAACCAGTCGTAACACCTTAATGAAACCAGTTGTAACACCTTTATGAAACCAGTCGTAACACCTTTATGAAACCAGTCGTAACACCTTAATGAAACCAGTCGTAACACCTTTATGAAACCAGTCATAACACCTTTATGAAACCAGTCGTAACACCTTAATGAAACCAGTTGTAACACCTTAATGAAACCAGTCATAACACCTTTATGAAACCAGTTGTAACACCTTTATGAAACCAGTCGTAACACCTTAATGAAACCAGTCGTAACACCTTTATGAAACCAGTCGTAACACCTTAATGAAACCAGTCGTAACACCTTAATGAAACCAGTCATAACACCTTTATGAAACCAGTCGTAACACCTTCATGAAACCAGTCGTAACACCTTAATGAAACCAGTCATAACACCTTTATGAAACCAGTCGTAACACCTTAATGAAACCAGTCGTAACACCTTAATGAAACCAGTCGTAACACCTTAATGAAACCAGTCGTAACACCTTAATGAAACCAGTCGTAACACCTTAATGAAACCAGTCATAACACCTTAATGAAACCAGTCATAACACCTTTATGAAACCAGTCGTAACACCTTCATGAAACCAGTCGTAACACCTTAATGAAACCAGTCATAACACCTTTATGAAACCAGTCGTAACACCTTAATGAAACCAGTCGTAACACCTTAATGAATGTTGCAGTATCCTCATGACACATCATTCATAAAAAAATCTTTCAAAAAATAAAAGTCCCCTTGAACAGATCTGTATTTATTAGTGCAAATGACATTTTTTACTGTCACAGTACCCAAGCCCTTGGGACATACAATTCATGCAACAGTCACATAGAAGCACCAGGTAGGTCTCAGTGCGTTACCTCTTGTAGGAATTTAAAGATGTATATAAGCCTGGCTCAAACTGGGCTTGATAATTTTCACAGAAGCACAATAGTTTTTGTTTTTGTTGACCCCAAGTTGAAATGTGCCTCTTATTACAGGAGGATCATCTCACTACTGACTCCTGGAGACACATTCAACTTACTTCATCCTGTGCACCTCCCTCTGCAATTGGTTCCTGGACTTCCTGACGGGTCACCCCCAGGTGGTAAGGGTAGGCAACACATATATCACACTAATCTTCAACACTGGGGCCCCTCTGGGGTGCATGCTTAGTCCCCTCCTGTATTCCCTGTTCACCCATGACTGAGTGGCCAAACACGACTCCAACTCCATCATTAAGTTTGCTAATGACACAACGGTGGTAGGGCCTGATCACCGACAACGACGAGACAGCCTATAGGGAGGAGGTCAGAGACCTGGCCGTGTGGTGCCAGGACAACAACCTCTCCCTCAACGTGATCAAGACAAAGGAGATGATTGTGGACTACAGGAAAAAGGAGGGCTGAACATGCCCCCATTCACATCGGCAGGGCTGTAGTGGAGCGGGTTGGGAGTTTCAAGTTTCTTGGTGTCCACATCACCAACAAACTATCATGGTCCGTCTGCTATATGACTCAAATGTACATCTAAAATGTCAGAGGACAGGAAGTGTGTCAACATACTCTTCTCTCCAGTCTCTCCAGTCTCTCCAGTCTCTTCTCTCCAGTCTCTCCAGTCTCTTCTCTCCAGTCTCTCCAGTCTCTTCTCTCCAGTCTCTCCAGTCTCTTCTCTCCAGTCTCTCCAGTCTCTTCTCTCCAGTCTCTCCACTCCAGTCTCTCCAGTCTCTTCTCTCCAGTCTCTCCAGTCTCTTCTCTCCAGTCTCTCCAGTCTCTCCAGTCTCTTCTCTCCAGTCTCTCCAGTCTCTCCAGTCTCTTCTCTCCAGTCTCTCCAGTCTCTTCTCTCCAGTCTCTCCAGTCTCTCCAGTCTCTTCTCTCCAGTCTCTCCAGTCTCTTCTCTCCAGTCTCTCCAGTCTCTCCAGTCTCTCCAGTCTCTCCAGTCTCTCCAGTCTCTCCAGTCTCTCCAGTCTCTTCTCTCCAGTCTCTCCAGTCTCTCCAGTCTCTCCAGTCTCTTCTCTCCAGTGGAGTAAAGTACGTAATTAAGTAAAAATACTTTAAAGTACTACTTAAGTCATTTTTGGGAGGTATCTGTACTTTACTGTTTATATTTTTTGCAACTTTTACTTTTACTTCACTACATTCCTAAAGAAAATAATGTACTTTTTACTCCATATATTCACTCATTAAACAGAGAACATCCCTGGTCATCCCTACTGCCTCTGACCTAGCAGACTCACTAAACAGAGAACATCCCTGGTCATCCCTACTGCCTCTGATCTGGAGGACTCACTAAACAGAGAACATCCCTAGTCATCCCTACTGCCTCTGATCTGAAGGACTCACTAAACAGAGAACATCCCTGGTCATCCCTACTGCCTCTGATTTGGAGGACTCACTAAACAGAGAACATCCCTGGTCATCCCTACTGCCTCTGATCTGGAGGACTCCCTAAACAGAGAACATCCCTGGTCATCCCTACTGCCTCTGATTTGGAGGACTCCCTAAACAGAGAACATCCCTGGTCATCCCTACTGCCTCTGATTTGGAGGACTCACTAAACAGAGAACATCCCTGGTCATCCCTACTGCCTCTGATCTGGAGGACTCACTAAACAGAGAACATCCCTGGTCCTCCCTACTGCCTCTGATCTGGTGGACTCACTAAACAGAGAACATCCCTAGTCATCCCTACTGCCTCTGATCTGAAGGACTCACTAAACAGAGAACATCCCTGGTCATCCCTACTGCCTCTGATTTGGAGGACTCACTAAACAGAGAACATCCCTGGTCATCCCTACTGCCTCTGATCTGGAGGACTCCCTAAACAGAGAACATCCCTGGTCATCCCTACTGCCTCTGATTTGGAGGACTCCCTAAACAGAGAACATCCCTGGTCATCCCTACTGCCTCTGATTTGGAGGACTCACTAAACAGAGAACATCCCTGGTCATCCCTACTGCCTCTGATCTGGAGGACTCACTAAACAGAGAACATCCCTGGTCCTCCCTACTGCCTCTGATCTGGTGGACTCACTAAACAGAGAACATCCCTAGTCATCCCTACTGCCTCTGATCTGAAGGACTCACTAAACAGAGAACATCCCTGGTCATCCCTACTGCCTCTGATCTGGAGGACTCACTAAACAGAGAACATCCCTGGTCATCCCTACTGCCTCTGATCTGGAGGACTCCCTAAACAGAGAACATCCCTGGTCATCCCTACTGCCTCTGATCTAGCAGACTAGACTGAACACAAATGTTTCATTCGTAAATGATATCGAATGTGTTGGAGTGTCGGAGCGTCGGAGCGTCGGAGCGTGCCCCTGGTTATCCATCAATAAAAAAAAATAATAATATGGTGCCGTCTGATTTGCTTAATATATAGAATATGAAATTATACATTTACTTTTAATACTTAAGAACATTTTAGCAATTCAATTTACTTTTGATACTTAAGAATATTTAAAACCAAATACTTTAACACTTTTACTGAGGTAGTATTTTACTGGGTGACTCACTTTGACTGTGGAGGTTAGATGGGATGGGGGGGAGGTTAGATGGGGATGGGGGGAGGATGTGGAGATTAGATGGGGATGGGGGGGGAGGTTAGATGGGATGGGGAGTGTGGAGGTTAGATGGGGATGGGGGGGAGGTTAGATGGGATGGGGAGTGTGGAGGTTAGATGGGAATGGGGGGGAGGTTAGATGGGGATGGGGGGAGGATGTGGAGGTTAGATGGGGATGGGGGGAGGTTAGATGGGATGGGGAGTGTGGAGGTTAGATGGGATGGGATGGGGGGAGGATGTGGAGGTTAGATGGGGTTGGGGGGAGGTTAGATGGGGATGGGGAGGATGTGGAGGTTAGATGGGATGGGGGGGATGTGGAGGTTAGATGGGGATGGGGGAGGATGTGGAGGTTAGATGGGATGGGGGGGGATGTGGAGGTTAGATGGGGATGGGGGGGGATGTGGAGGTTAGATGGGATGGGGGGGATGTGGAGGTTAGATGGGGATGGGGGAGGATGTGGAGGTTAGATGGGGATGGGGGGGATGTGGAGGTTAGATGGGGATGGGGGAGGATGTGGAGGTTAGATGGGGAGGGTGTGGAGGTTAGATGGGATGGGGGGGATGTGGAGGTTAGATGGGGATGGGGGGGTGTGGAGGTTAGATGGGATGGGGGGGATGTGGAGGTTAGATGGGGAGGGGATAGGATGTGGAGGTTAGATGGGGATGGGGGAGGATGTGGAGGTTAGATGGGGAGGATGTGGAGATTAGATGGGGAGGATGTGGAGGTTAGATGGGATGGGGGGAGGATGTGGAGGTTAGATGGGATGGGGGGGGGGGATGTGGAGGTTAGATGGGGATGGGGGGGATGTGGAGGTTAGATGGGATGGGGGGGATGTGGAGGTTAGATGGGGATGGGGGGAGGATGTGGAGGTTAGATGGGGAGGATGTGGAGGTTAGATGGGATGGGGGAGGATGTGGAGGTTAGATGGGGATGGGGGAGGATGTGTAGGTTAGATGGGGATGGGGGTGGATGTGGAGGTTAGATGGGGATGGGGGGAGGTTAGATGGGGAGGATGTGGAGGTTAGCTGGAGATGGGGGAGGATGTGGAGGTTAGATGGGGAGGATGTGGAGGTTAGATGGGGCTGGGGGAGGTTAGATGGGGATGGGGGAGGATGGAGGTTAGATGGGGAGGATGGAGGTTAGATGGGGATGGGGGGAGGATGTGGAGGTTAGATGGGGATTGGGGGAGGATGTGGAGGTTAGATGGGGATGGGGAGGATGTGGAGGTTAGATGGGGATGGGGGAGGATGTGGAGGTTAGATGGGGATGGGGGTGGATGTGGAGGTTAGATGGGGATGGGGGGAGGTTAGATGGGGAGGATGTGGAGGTTAGCTGGGGATGGGGGAGGATGTGGAGGTTAGATGGGGATGGGGGAGGATGTGAAGGTTTGCTGGGGAGGATGTGGAGGTTAGATGGGGATGGGGGAGGTTAGATGGGGATGGGGGAGGATGGAGGTTAGATGGGGAGGATGGAGGTTAGATGCGGATGGGGGGAGGATGTGGAGGTCAGATGGGGATTGGGGGAGGATGTGGAGGTTAGATGGGGATGGGGGAGGATGTGGCGGTTAGATGGGGATGGGGGAGGATGTGGAGGTTAGATGGGGATGGGGGAGGATGTGGAGGTTTGATGGGGAGGATGTGTAGGTTAGATGGGGATGGGGGAGGTTAGATGGGGATGGGGGAGGATGTGGAGGTTAGCTGGGGAGGATGTGGAGGTTAGATGGGGATGAGGGAGGATGGAGGTTAGATGGGGATGGGGGAGGATGTGGAGGTTAGATGGGGATGGGGGAGGATGGAGGTTAGATGGGGAGGATGTGGAGGTTAGATGGGGATGATGGAGTTTAGATGGGGATGGGGGAGGATGGAGGTTAGATATGGAGGTTAGATGGGGATGGGGGGAGGATGTGGAGGTTAGATGGGGATGGGGGAGGATGTGGAGGTTAGATGGGGAGGATGTGGAGGTTTACTGGGGAGGATGTGGAGGTTAGATGGGGATGGGGGAGGTTAGATGGGGATGGGGGAGGATGGAGGTTAGATGGGGAGGATGGAGGTTAGATGGGGATGGGGGGAGGATGTGGAGGTTAGATGGGGATTGGGGGAGGATGTGGAGGTTAGCTGGGGAGGATGTGGAGTTTAGATGGGGATGGGGGAGGATGTGGAGGTTAGATGGGGATGGGGGAGGATGGAGGTTAGATGTGGAGGATGTGGAGGTTAGATGGGGATGGGGGAGGTTAGATGGGGATGGGGGAGGATGGAGGTTAGATGGGGAGGATGGAGGTTAGATGGGGATGGGGGAGGATGTGGAGGTTAGATGGGGATTGGGGGAGGATGTGGAGGTTAGATGGGGATGGGGGAGGATGTGGAGGTTAGATGGGGATGGGGGAGGATGTGGAGGTTAGATGGGGAGGATGTGGAGGTTAGATGGGGATGGGGGAGGATGTGGAGGTTAGATGGGGATGGGGGAGAATGTGGAGGTTAGATGGGGATGGGGAGGATGTGGAGGTTAGATGGGGAGGATGTGGAGGTTTGCTGGTGAGGATGTGGAGGTTAGATGGGGATGGGGGAGGTTAGATGGGGATGGGGGAGGATGGAGATTAGATGGGGAGGATGGAGGTTAGATGGGGATGGGGGGAGGATGTGGAGGTTAGATGGGGATTGGGGGAGGATGTGGAGGTTAGCTGGGGAGGATGTGGAGGTTAGATGGGGATGGGGGAGGATGGAGGTTAGATGGGGATGGGGGAGGATGTGGAGGTTAGATGGGGATGGGGGAGGATTGAGGTTAGATGGGGAGGATGTGGAGGTTAGATGGGGATGGGGGAGGTTAGATGGGGATGGGGGAGGATGGAGGTTAGATGGGGAGGATGGAGGTTAGATGGGGATGGGGGAGGATGTGGAGGTTAGATTGGGATGGGGGAGGATGTGGAGGTTAGATGGGGATGGGGGAGGATGTGGAGGTTAGATGGGGAGGATGTGGAGGTTTGCTGGGGAGGATGTGGAGGTTAGATGGGGATGGGGGAGGATGGAGGTTAGATGGGGAGGATGGAGGTTAGATGGGGATGGGGGGAGGATGTGGAGGTTAGATGGGGATTGGGGGAGGATGTGGAGGTTAGCTGGGGAGGATGTGGAGGTTAGATGGGGATGGGGGAGGATGGAGGTTAGATGGGGATGGGGGAGGATGTGGAGGTTAGATGGGGATGGGGGAGGATTGAGGTTAGATGGGGAGGATGTGGAGGTTAGATGGGGATGGGGGAGGTTAGATGGGGATGGGGGAGGATGGAGGTTAGATGGGGAGGATGGAGGTTAGATGGGGATGGGGGAGGATGTGGAGGTTAGATTGGGATGGGGGAGGATGTGGAGGTTAGATGGGGATGGGGGAGGATGTGGAGGTTAGATGGGGAGGATGTGGAGGTTTGCTGGGGAGGATGTGGAGGTTAGATGGGGATGGGGGAGGATGGAGGTTAGATGGGGAGGATGGAGGTTAGATGGGGATGGGGGGAGGATGTGGAGGTTAAATGGGGATTGGGGGAGGATGTGGAGGTTAGCTGGGGAGGATGTGGAGGTTAGATGGGGATGGGGGAGGATGGAGGTTAGATGGGGATGGGGGAGGATGTGGAGGTTAGATGGGGATGGGGGAGGATGGAGGTTAGATGTGGAGGATGTGGAGGTTAGATGGGGTTGGGGAGGATTTGGAGGTTAGATGGGGATGGATGAGTATGGAGGTTAGATGGGGATGGTGGAGGATGGAGGTTAGATGGGGATGGGGGAGGATGTGGAGGTTTGATGGGGTTTGGGGAGGATGGAGGTTAGATGGGGATGGGGGAGGATGTGGAGGTTAGATGGGGATGGGGGAAGGATGTGGACGTTAGATGGGGAGGAGTGTGGAGGTTAGATGGGGAGGATGTGGAGGTTAGATGGGGATGGGGGAAGGATGTGGAGGTTAGATGGGGATGGGGGAAGGATGTGGAGGTTAGATGGGATGGGGGAGGATGTGGAGGTTAGATGGGGATGGGGAGGATGTGGAGGTTAGATGGGGATGGGGGAGGATGGAGGTTAGATGGGGATGGGGGAGGATGTGGAGGTTAGATGGGGATGGGGGAAGGATGTGGACGTTAGATGGGGAGGAGTATGGAGGTTAGATGGGGAGGATGTGGAGGTTAGATGGGGATGGGGGAAGGATGTGGAGGTTAGATGGGGATGGGGGAGGATGTGGAGGTTAGATGGGGATGGGGCGGATGTGGAGCTTAGATGGGGATGGAGGAAGGATGTGGAGGTTAGATGGGGATGGTGGAGGATGTGGAGGTTAGATGGGGATGGGGGAGGATGTGGAGGTTAGATGGGGATGGGGGAGGATGGAGGTTAGATGGGGATAGAGGAGTATGGAGGTTAGATGGGGATGGGGCGGATGTGGAGCTTAGATGGGGATGGGGGAGGATGTGGAGGTTTGATGGGGATGGGGGAGGATGGAGGTTAGATGGGGATGGGGGAGGATGTGGAGGTTAGATGGGGATGGGGGAAGGATGTGGACGTTAGATGGGGAGGAGTATGGAGGTTAGATGGGGAGGATGTGGAGGTTAGATGGGGATGGGGGAAGGATGTGGAGGTTAGATGGGGATGGGGGAGGATGTGGAGGTTAGATGGGGATGGGGCGGATGTGGAGCTTAGATGGGGATGGAGGAAGGATGTGGAGGTTAGATGGGGATGGTGGAGGATGTGGAGGTTAGATGGGGATGGGGGAGGATGTGGAGGTTAGATGGGGATGGGGGAGGATGGAGGTTAGATGGGGATAGAGGAGTATGGAGGTTAGATGGGGATGGGGGAGGATGGAGATTAGATGGGGATGGGGGAGTATGTTGGTTAGATGGGGATGGGGGTGGATGTGGAGGTTAGATGGGGATGGGGGAGGATGTGGAGGTTAGATGGGGATGGGGGAGGATGTGGAGGTTAGATGGGGATGGGGGAGGATGTGGATGTTAGATGGGATGGGGGAGGATGTGGAGGTTAGATGGGGATGGGGGAGGATGTGGAGGTTAGATAGGGATGGGGGAGGATGTGGAGGTTAGATAGGGATGTGGGAGGATGTGGAGGTTAGATGGGGATGGGGGAGGATGTGGAGTTTAGATGGGGATGGGGGAGGATGTGGAGGTTAGATGGGGATGGGGAGGATGTGGAGGTTAGATGGGGAGGATGTGGAGGTTAGATGGGGATGGGGGAGGATGTGGAGGTTAGATGGGGGAGTGTGGAGGTTAGATGGGGATGGGGGAGGATGTGGAGGTTAGATGGTGATGGGGGAGGATGTGGAGGTTAGATGGGGATGGGGGAGGATGTGGAGGTTAGATGGGGATGGGGGAGGATGTGGAGGTTAGATGGGGATGGGGGAGGATGTGGAGTTTAGATGGGGAGGATGTGGAGGTTAGATGGTGATGGGGGGAGGATGTGGAGGTTAGATGGGGAGGATGTGGAGGTTAGACGGGGATGGGGGAGGATGTGGAGGTTAGATGGGGATGGGGGAGGATGTGGAGGTTAGATGGGGATGGGGGAGGATGTGGAGTTTAGATGGGGAGGATGTGGAGCTAAGATGGTGATGGGGGGAGGATGTGGAGGTTAGATGGGGAGGATGTGGAGGTTAGATGGGGATGGGGGAGGATGTGGAGGTTAGATGGGGGAGTGTGGAGGTTAGATGGGGATGGGGGGAGGATGTGGAGGTTAGATGAGGGAGTGTGGAGGTTAGATGGGGATGGGGGAGGATGTGGAGGTTAGATGGGGATGGGGGAGGATGTGGAGGTTAGATGGGGATGGGATTGTGTGGAGGTTAGATCGGGGAGTATGGAGGTTAGATGGGGATGGGGGGAGTATGGAGGTTAGATCGGGATGGTGTGGGGGGGTTGTGTGGGAGGGTTGTGTGGAGGGGCTGTGTGGAGTGGCTGTGTGGGGGGGGGGGGGGTTGTGTGGGGGGGGCTGTGTGGGGAGGTTGTGTGGGGGGGCTGTGTGGAGGGGTTGTGTGGAGGGGCTGTGTTGGGTCTGGCTGTATGTGATAGAGCCTCTGTTGGCCTCTCTATCCCCAGGGACACAGACTGCTGGCTGGGACAAATGGCCTCCTGGGAGCCCTGGTCGGCATGCAATAAAGCACTCTTCTTCTCCGTCAGCCTCTCTCCTCTCGCCCTGCTTCTGCCACTTCCTACCTCCAATCATCCCTTGCCCTGCATCCCTCTCCATCCATCACAGTTCATCTGTACACAGAAGCAGTTTTGTGTGAAAGGTGAATGGAATCTCGCCCTAATAGCAGTATAGTTTCCACATGACCTGAGTGACTAAGGCTATACAAACTGCAAACTCATGCTTTCTGGTTTCCCCTCCCTTGACAGTGGGCTATTAGGCGGTGTATATACAGTCTCTGTTCACTTGCCAGCCGTGACGACTAGACTGGGATGTCCTTCAGAGCACTCAGCCAGTCCACGAATATTCATCAGAGACGGGGTTTGTGAGGCAAACAGTAGAGAAGTCACTGTGCATTGTTCCTAATGAGGAACCTTAAATCTTAACTTCTCTCTCTCTCTCTCTCTCTCCTGTCGACTTGGATTGATCTATATAGTTGTGTAACTTATGTAACTGGCTCTCCTCTCTTCTCCTCTCGGAGCTAATTTTCTCTTGTGCTGCGTTGTGAGTCGAGGGGGAGAGGAGAGGAGACCAGGGCAGTGAGCACAGACATCATTACTCTGATGGAAAAAGATGAGAATTACATGATTTTCTCTTTGCCATGTTTTTGTGGATGGCTGAGTCTCCTCTTAAGATGAGACACGGTCTCGATGGGGATAGCTGAGCTGACTACACTGACTGTGCTAGTGGCAGACTCCACTAAGCTGGCAGGCTGGCTAACAACCAACCTCAACTCTCATCTAGTCATGTGGTACAACCAACCTCAACTCTCATCTAGTTATGTGGTACAACCAGCCTCAACTATCATCTAGTCATGTGGTACAAATCAAATCAAATCAAATGTATTTATACAGCCCTCCGTACATCAGCTGATATCTCAAAGTGCTGTACAGAAAACCAGCCTAAAACCCCAAACAGCAAGCAATGCAGGTGTTGAAGCACATTGGCTAGGAAAAACTCCCTAGAAAGGCCAAAACCTAGGAAGAAACCTAGAGAGGAACCAGGCTATGAGGGGTGGCCAGTCCTCTTCTGGCTGTGCCGGGTGGAGATTATAACAGAACATGGCCAAGATATTCAAATGTTCATAAATGACCAGCATGGTCAAATAATATGTCTGGGACAGGTAGCACGTCCGGTGAACAGGTCAGGATTCCATAGCCGCAGGCAGAACAGTTGAAACTGGCGCAGCAGTACGGCTAGGTGGACTGGGGACAGCAAAGAGTCATCATGCCAGGTAGTCCTGAGGCATGGTCCTACGGCTCAGGTCCTCCGAGTGAGAGAAAGAAAGAGAGAATTAGAGAGAGCATACTTAAATTCACACAGGACACCGGATAAGACAGGAGAAGTACTCCAGATATAACAAACTGACCCTAGCCCCCCGACACAAACTACTGCAGGATAAATACTGGAGGCTGAGACAGGAGGGGTCAGGAGACACTGTGGCCCCATCTGATGATACCCCCAGACAGGGCCAAACAGAAAGGATATAACCCCACCCACTTTGCCAAAGCACAGCCCCCACACCACGCGAGGGATATCTTCAACCACCAACTTACCATCCTGAGACAAGGCCGAGTATAGCCCATAAAGATCTCCGCCAAGGCTCAACCCAAAGGGGGGCGCCAACCCAGACAGGATGATCACATCAGTGACTCAACCCACTCAAGTGACGCACCCCTCCTAGGGACGGCATGAATGAGCATCAGTAAGCCAGTGACTCAGCCCCTGTAATAGGGTTATAGGCAGAGAATCCCAGTGGAAAGAGGGGAACCGGCCAGGCAGAGACAGCAAGGGCGGTTCATTGCTCCAGAGCCTTTCCGTTCACCTTTACACTCCTGGGCCAGACCACACTCAATCATATGACCCACTGAAGAGATGAGTCTTCAGTAAAGACTTAAAGGTTGAGACCGAGTTTGCTTCTCTCACATGGATAGGCAGACCATTCCATAAAAATGGAGCTCTATAGGAGAAAGCCCTGCCTCCAGCTGTTTGCTTAGAAATTCTAGGGACAATTAGGACGCCTGCATCTTGTGACCGTAGCGTACGTGTAGGTATGTACGGCAGGACCAAATCAGAGAGATAGGTAGGAGCAAGCCCATGTAATGCTTTGTAGGTTAGCAGTAAAACCTTGAAATCAGCCCTTGCCTTGACAAGAAGCCAGTGTAGGGAGGCTAGCACTGGAGTAATATGATCAATTTTGGGGGTTCTAGTCAGGATTCTAGCAGCCGTATTTAGCGCTAACTGAAGTTTAGTGCTAAAGTAGAGCATTGCAGTAGTCTAACCTAGAAGTAACAAAAGCATGGATTAATTTTTCTGCATCATTTTTGGACAGAAAGTTTCTGATTTTTGAAATGTTACGTATGTAAAAAGCTGTCCTTGAAACAGTCTTGATATGTTCGGCAAAAGAGAGAGCAGGGTCCAGAGTAACGCCGAGGTCCTTCACAGTTTTATTTGAGACGACTGTACAACCATTAAGATTAATTGTCAGATTCAACAGAATATCTCTTTGTTTCTTGGGACCTAGAACAAGCATCTCTGTTTTGACTGAGTTTAAAAGTAGAACATTTGCAGCCATCCACTTCCTTATGTCTGAAACACAGGCTTCTAGCGAGGGCAATTTTGGGGCTTCACCATGTTTCATTGAAATGTACAGATATGTGTCATCTGCATAGCAGTGAAAGTTAACATCATGTTTTCGAATGACATCCCCAAGAGGTAAAATATATAGTGAAAACAATAGTGGTCCTAAAACGGAACCTTGAGGAACACCGAAATTTACAGTTGATTTGTCAGAGGACAAACCATTCACAGAGACAAACTGATATCTTTCCGACGGATAAGATCTAAACCAGGCCAGACCTTGTCCGTGTAGACCAATTTGGGTTTCCATTCTCTCCAAAAGAATGTGGTGATCGATGGTATCAAAAGCAGCACTAAGGTCTAGGAGCACCAGGACAGATGCAGTCTGACGCCATTAAAAGGTAATTTACCACCTTCACAAGTGCAGTCTCAGTGCTATGATGGGGTCTAAAACCAAACTGAATCATTTTGTATACATTGTTTGTCTTCAGGAAGACAGTGAGTTGCTGTGTTTGAGAGGAATGGAAGATTCGATATAGGCCGATATTTTTTTATATTTTCTGGGTCAAGGTTTGGCTTTTTCAAGAGAGGCTTTATTACTGCCACTTTTAGTGAGTTTGGTACACATCTGGTGGATAGAGAGCCGTTTATTATGTTCAACATAGGAGGGCCAAGCACAGGAAGCAGCTCTTTCAGTAGTTTAGTTGGAATAGGGTCCAGTATGCAGCTTGAAGGTTTAGAGGCCATGATTATTTTCATCATTGTGTCAAGGGATATAGTACTAAAACACTTGAGTATCTCTCTTGATCCTAGGTCCTGGCAGAGTTGTGCAGACTCAGGACAACTGAGCTTTGAAGGAATACGCAGATTTAAAGAGGAGTCCGTAATTTGCTCTCTAACAATCATGATCTTTTCCTCAAAGAAGTTCATGAATTTATTACTGCTGAAGTGAAAGCCATCCTCACTTGGGGAATGTTGCTTTTAAGTTAGCTTTGCGACAGTATCAAAAATAAATTTAGGATTGTTCTTATTTTCCTCAATTAAGTTGGAAAAATAGGATGATCGAGCAGCAGTAAGGGCTCTTCGATACTGCACGGTACTGTCTTTCCAAGCTAGTTGGAAGACTTCCAGTTTGGTGTGGCGCCAGTTCCGTTCAAATTTTCTGGAAGCTTGCTTCAGAGCTCGGGTATTTTCTGTGTACCACGGAGCTAATTTCTTATGAGAAATGTTTTTAGTTTTTAGGGGTGCAACTGCATCTAGGGTATTGCGCAAGGTTAAATTGAGTTCCTCAGTTAGGTGGTTAACTGATTTTTCTTCTTTGACGTCTTTGGGTAGGCAGAGGGAGTCTGGAAGTGCATCAAAGAATCTTTGTGTTGTCTGTGAATTTATAGCACAACTTTTGATGCTCCTTGGTTGGGGTCTGAGCAGATTATTTGTTGCAATTGTAAACGTAATAAAATAGTGAGGAAAAACATTAAGATCCACAACATTTATTCCATTGGACAAAACTAGGTCCACAGTATGACTGTGACAGTGAGTGGGTCCAGAGACATGTTGGACAAAACCCACTGAATCGATGATGTCTCCGAAAGCCTTTTGGAGTGGGTCTGTGGACTTTTTCATGTGAATATTAAATTTACCAAAAATGAGAATATTATCTGCTATGACTACAAGGTCCGATAGCAATTCAGGGAACTCAATTAGGAACGCTTTATATGGCCCAGGAGGCCTGTAAACAGTAGCTATAAAAAGTGATTGAGTAGGCTGCATAGATTTCATGACTAGACATCATTTTTTTTGCGTAAATTGACATTTGCTATCGTAAATGTTAGCAACACCTCCGCCTTTGCGGGACGCACGGGGGATATGGTCACTAGTGTAACCAGGAGGTGAGGCCTCATTTAACACAGTAAATTCATCAGGCTTAAGCCATGTTTCAGTCAGGCCAATCACATCAAGATTATGATCAGTGATTAGTTCATTGACTATAATTGCCTTTGAAGTAAGGGATCTAACATTAAGTAGCCCTATTTTGAGATGTGGGGTATCACGATCTCTTTCAATAATGACAGGAATGGAGGTGGTCTTTATCCTAGTGAGATTGCTAAGGCGAACACCGCCATGTTTAGTTTTGCCCAACCCAGGTCGAGGCACAGACAGACACGGTCTCAATGGGGATAGCTGAGTTGACTACACTGACTGTGCTAGTGGCAGACTCCACTAAGCTGGCAGGCTGGCTAACAACCAACCTCAACTCTCATCTATTCATGTGGTACAACCAGCCTCAACTCTCATCTAGTCATGTGGTACAACCAGCCTCAACTCTCATCTAGTCATGTGGTACAACCAGCCTCAACTCTCATCTAGTCATGCGGTACAACCAGCCTCAACTCTCATCTAGTCATGTGGTACAACCAGCCTCAACTCTCATCTAGTCATGTGGTACAACCAGCCTCAACTCTCATCTAGTCATGTGGTACAACCAGCCTCAACTCTCATCTAGTCATGTGGTGTAACACCATAGTCTTCTCTCTCCCTTTCTGCATCTCACTCCCTTTCTCTCCCTCTCTCCCTTTCTGCAAGTATCTCTCTCCCTTTCTCCATCTCTCTCTCTCTCCCTTTCTGCATGTCTCTCTCTCTCTCTCTCGCTCTCTCTCTCCATATCTCTCTCCCTTTCTGCATGTCTCTCTCTCTATCTCTCTCTCTCTCTGTCTCTGTCTCTCTCTCTCCCTTTCTACATGTCTCTCTCTCTCTCTCTCTCTGTCTTTCTCTCTCTCTCTCTCTGTCTCTCTCTCTCTCTCTATCTCCCCCCTTTCTTCATGTCTCTCTCTCTCCCTTTCTGTGTCTCTCTCTCTCCCTTTCTGTGTCTCTCTCTCTCCCTTTCTGTGTCTGTCTCTCTCCCTTTCTTCATGTCTCTCTCTCTCCCTTTCTGTGTCTCTCTCTCTCCCTTTCTGTGTCTCTCTCTCTCCCTTTCTGTGTCTCTCTCTCTCCCTTTCTGCATTTCTCTCTCTCTCTCCATATCTCTCTCTCTCTCTCTCTTTCTGCATGTCTCTCTCCCTTTCTTCTTCTCTCTCTCTCCCTTCATCTTTCTCTCTCCATATATCTCTCAATTTCTGCATCTTTCTTTCTCTCCTTCTCTCCATATATCTCTCCTTTCTGCATCTCTCTCTCCATCACAGGTTGGTTTTTGGCAACTTAATTGGGGAGGACAGGCTTTGTGACAATGCCCGGAGCGGAATAGGTGGAACGCCATTTAATTCACTCCGTTCCAGCCATTATTATGATCCGTCCTCCTCTCTCCCCCTCCATGTCTCTCTCTCCATATCTATCCCCTTTCTTCATGTCTCTCTCTCCATATCTCTCCCCCTCTCCATCCTTCGATCTCTCTCAATCTTTCTCTGGAGAGAGAATGTTAGCTGAGTTGGTTTGGCATGCAATGTTTTTCAACATCATAATTGCAAAAGGGTTTTCTAATAATCCATTAGCCTTTTAAAATGATCAACTTGGATTAGCTAACACAACGTGCCATTGGAACACAGGAGTGATGGTTGCTGATAATGGGTCTCTGTACGCCTATGTAGATATTCCATAAAAATAATCTGCCATTTCCGGCTACAATAGTCATTTACAACATTAACAATGTCTACACTGTATTTCTGATCAATTTGATGTTATTTTAATGGACAAAAAAAAAGTGCTTTACCTTAAAAAACAAGGACATTTCTGTGACCCCAGACTTTTAGACGGTAGTGTATATAAATACACACACACACACACACACACACACACACACACACACACACACACACACACACACACACACACACACACACACACACACACACACATGTATAAATCACTCCAGTGACAGCCCTGTCCTGCATCTCGTCCAACAGGGTAAGATTTACACCCCATGTCTAAGCATGGCTTGCAAACTGGAGCCAGTCCACAATGTCAACCCTCAAATTGGTTATTGATCTAACAATCAGGATGTGAATCTCGAGTCACCAGCACTGTTTAGACACATTTTACAGTATTACCGTTTGGATTACAGTTGATATGCAGCAGAAGGTATTTGGTTTGGATTACAGTTGATATTCAGCAGAAGGTATTTGGTTTGGATTACAGTTGATATTCAGCAGAAGGTATTTGGTTTGGATTACAGTTGATATTCAGCAGAAGGTATTTGGTTTGGATTACGGTTGATATTCAGCAGAAGGTATTTGGTTTGGATTACAGTTGATATTCAGCAGAAGGTATTTGGTTTGGATTACAGTTGATATGCAGCAGAAGGTATTTGGTTTGGATTACAGTTGATATGCAGCAGAAGGTATTTGGTTTGGATTACAGTTGATATTCAGCAGAAGGTATTTGGTTTGGATTACAGTTGATATTCAGCAGAAGGTATTTGGTTTGGATTACAGTTGATATGCAGCAGAAGGTATTTGGTTTGGATTACAGTTGATATGCAGCAGAAGGTATTTGGTTTGGATTACAGTTGATATGCAGCAGAAGGTATTTGGTTTGGATTACAGTTGATATGCAGCAGAAGGTATTTGGTTTGGATTACAGTTGATATTCAGCAGAATGTATTTGGTTTGGATTACAGTTGATATGCAGCAGAAGGTATTTGGTTTGGATTACAGTTGATATGCAGCAGAAGGTATTTGGTTTGGATTACAGTTGATATTCAGCAGAAGGTATTTGGTTTGGATTACAGTTGATATTCAGCAGAAGATGTTTGATTTGGATTACAGTTGATATGCAGCAGAAGGTATTTGGTTTGGATTACAGTTGATATGCAGCAGAAGGTATTTGGTTTGGATTACAGTTGATATGCAGCAGAAGGTATTTGGTTTGGATTACAGTTGATATTCAGCAGAAGGTATTTGGTTTGGATTACAGTTGATATTCAGCAGAAGGTATTTGGTTTGGATTACAGTTGATATTCAGCAGAAGATGTTTGGTTTGGATTACAGTTGATATGCAGCAGAAGGTATTTGGTTTGGATTACAGTTGATATTCAGCAGAAGGTATTTGGTTTGGATTACAGTTGATATGCAGCAGAAGGTATTTGGTTTGGATTACAGTTGATATGCAGCAGAAGATATTTGGTTTGGATTACAGTTGATATTCAGCAGAAGGTATTTGGTTTGGATTACAGTTGATATGCAGCAGAAGGTGCTGTAAGTAAATAAATGCTTAGGTGGCATTTTTTTTATATGGGGGAAGCATGATATAATTACGCAGAATAAAAATATAAACGCAACATGTAAAGTGTTTCATGTTTCATGAGCTGAAATAAAAGATCCCAGAAATATTTTCTCTCAAATTTTGTTCACAAATTTGTTTAGATCCCTGTTAGTGAGTATTTCTCATTTGCCTAGATAATCCATCCACCTGACAGGTGTGGCATATCAAGAAGCTGATTAAACAGCATGATCATTACAAAGGTGGACCTTGTGCTGGGGACAATAAAAGTCCTCTCTAAAATGTGCAGTTTTGTCACACAACACAATGCCACAGATGCCTCAAGTTTTGAGAGTTTCTATTGGTCAAATTGAGGTATGTTTATCTCCCGTTTCGTTACATTTGCTTCCGTCTAAGACAATTTTTTTTCAACAGAATCAGCAGAAGGAATACACCCCTGATCACACGCAAACACAGTTCACTTTCATCGCAGCCACATACAAACAGCATGATCACTTTACTCGTTGTAATGCCTTCTCGCATCTACGTGCTCTCCTCCTCTCTCACCTTTTCCTTTCAGTTGTGGACTTCAGTGCACAACACATCAGCTGTCTGTGATAAGGCAAAAAAAAAACTTTTACAAGCCAAACCTTCATATCATAACCGCTAACCGCAACACACTACATGGTTGTCACCCTATTATCTGAAGTCATAGTCAACATAGCTAATAGAACTAATGCATTATCAAACCCACTACAATCATGCAGTACAGTGTACAGTTAGCATACACTTTAGCAGTTACACCGGCAGGCCCCAGTGGCAATAAAGGAATAAAACCAAAAGCCGTGACTTGGAAGAGTTCTAGTGTTAGATAAGCATAGCATATCTATTTGAGCCGGGTGTTTGAGTAGGCTAAACTAGCCAGCTAGCTACGTAAGTTAAAGTGAAAGAAATACTACAAATATATAGCTAGCACTCTCTCGCTCTCCCTCTCTATCTTGCTTCTTCTGTTAAACTATTATCTTTCTCTCTCTTTGAGTCAACTACTCAACATATTTTATGCACTGCAGTGCTAACTAGCTGTAGCATATGCTTTCAGTACTATAATCATTCTCTCATCCTTTCATTGGGTGGACAACATGTCAGTTCAGGTTGCAAGAGCTCTGATAGGTTGGAGGACATCCTCTGGAAGTTTTCATAATTACTGTGTAAGTTTATGGAAGGGGGTGAGTACCATGAGCCTCCTAGGTTTTGTATTGATGTCAATGTACCCATAGGAAGACGGAAGCTAGCTGTCCTCCGGCTAAACCATGGTGCTACCCCTACAGAGTGCTGTTGAGGCTACTGTTGACCTTCGTTGCAAAACAGTGAGTTTTTATCAATAATATGGTGACGTGACTATATTTAGTAGAGTTTTATCTAAAAAGGAAAACTTTTTTTAATGTTTCACTATTTTTAGTTTTAATGACATTCGCTGAGGAGGATGGTCCTCCTCGTCCTCCTCTGAGGAGCCTCCACTGATTAAATAAAATATACCTGTACCTCATCTTGCCTTGTCCTACCATAATGAAACAGTATAGTACTATCACACTGAGCAGAAGTGTTTGAAGATTATGTTTCTTTAACCATAAGGATGCAACAGGTCTGTGAATATCATCTCAAACGGTGAATTTCTTCTTCTATAACAAGATGCTCCAACCAGGATTTCTATACCCGTGTGCTTCCCAAACAACACTCTATTACTTTCTTTAGTCCACTACTTTACCCGATAGGGTTCTGGTCAAAAGTAGTGCACTATATAGGGAATAGGATGGCATTTGGGATTCAGCCCCTTGTCTCAGCTCTTTCCTGGCATGTAAATGTTACAGAGAGAGCTATTAGTTAATAGGCCTTCACTTCTTACCCAATTAGGCTTTGAGATGTTGTGTGAAAACTGAGCCAGATTTGAACTTCTTCTCCTTCAGAAATGCCAGGCAGGTTATTATCCTTTAGTGAGGAAAACAGACAGCCATAGTCTGGCTTAATTTATTTTTTTAAATAAGAATGACAGTGTGGTGTTACGAAACGATTGTTATTGTCTTTGAATTTACTTTTAAATGGTCACAGACTGAACCGTCTCAATACCTGAAACACAAGGCTTCTGTGTGAGATTGTTTTCCATCTAGACTTACATTCTAAATGGCACACTATCCCCTATGTAGTGCACTATTTTTTTTTGACTAGGGCCCATACAGTTCTGGTCAAAAGTAGTGCACTAAATAGGGAATAGGGTGCCATTTGGGATGCACTACTAGATTCATTTCCAGAAGGGGGGGGAAAAAAAAATGTAATGCTCAGCTTCCTTTTTCCAGCGATGTCTTGAACAACGCATTTAATTGACAGTTATAGTTATGGTTAGAAACGTGATAATTGCCCGTTGAATGGCTTCATGGGGTTTACTTGTGGCTAATGTTTTTTGATCCGTGAGCTAACGCTCATTCAAAAGAAGGTGACACTGATAGAGGGAATTAGCTATTACAACGTGCCATCTGAATACCGTACTAAGGATTATACAAGGGATTAGCCGACTGAACAAATAGGCATTATGAATCTACTTTGCAAAGCGTGTGTGTGTGGCTTGGCGGTTGATCTAGTCTAGTTTCTTATCCTCTCTGAGACAATAAATTTAAATAAAACAGTACTGTGTTTGTAGTGTATGTCTCTCAGAGATAGACGTAGAAATGTGTTGTTAGAGCAGCAGGGTTAGCAGGGTTGCTGTCAGAGCAGCAGGGTTATAGGTTCTATTCCTGTAGTTCTGTGTTCGTCTCTTTGGATAACTGTGTCTGCTAAATGCTTTTTTTTTATGTAAAAAAAATAAGATAGTACGAGTCCCGTTTAGCAGAGATATACACATTCTGGGACTCTACTCTACTCAGAGATGGAATTAAAGGATTTTGGGCACTGGCCAACCGGGGATTTTGTACTCGCCCGGTGACATTCTGTGACATGTGATATTTGAAAAGACAACATTTTACCAGTCATCGGGCTAGTTAGGCACATTTTCTACAAGCCCGGATTTAAAATTACAAGCCTAGGGCTAGTGGGCTACCTTCATTTCCATCCCTGAATACTCCTTTATTCTCCCATCCTCTCTCTTCTCCTATCCCCTCTCTCCTCTCCTCTCCTCTCCTCTCCTCTCCTCTCCTCTCCTCTCCTCTACAGCACGGTGTCTTAATTGAACCACAACAGCACCCTGTATCCTTACAGGGGGGACACACATAAACAATAGGGCTCCAGTCAGTCAATAGCAGTCAGCAGGTGAGCCTGTCTCTCAGTCTGCTGCGTGGCAGACACCGATCAGCACTGATGTTCCCATCACACATCCACAGGTGGGCTTCCTACAACCATCGATTCGAACCTGTCCAAGTTCATCTGGTCTGGATTGGTCTGGACTGGACTGGGTCTGGTCTGGTCTGGTCAACGGCTGCCTAGTCAACAGATCATTTGGTAGAGCATGACAATTGCCAAGCCAGAACATACCAAATTAGATACTATGAGTCCTACTTTCCAGTACTACAACATACCAAATTAGATACTATGATTCCTAGTCAACCTGTCTGTTTTACTAATGTGAAGTAAAGTTTCACAGTGTGTGTATCTCGCTCACATAAAATAATGAGAAACCTAATTGGCCCAGCTAGGTTGTTGAAGCCTGACTAAACGGTGTGTGGTTATGTGGGGGACTTGGCTGCCTTGGTTCAGTGGTTTAACCAATGGAGAATACAATTCAGCTGTCTCCCTAAAGACCCAATCAGATGCCAGTGGAACCAAGCCATCTGCTGTATGGAGCGAGTTAGACATAGAATTAGAATCAGTAGAATGGAATTGTCAACGTTCTGTGATGGGTGAAACCGGCGGCCATTTTGAGTGTACCCATGAACGGATCTCCGTTCTAGTTATTGTTTTTTTCTATGGGGTTGGATATGTGGCTGTATAATTACACACAGATTGACTCAGGCAAAACAGGCTGGTTGTTTTCGGTCCAATTAGTGTGGTACTTGGACACGTAGACGGTTCATTAGAGAGACTTATTACAGTAGACTGTACCTAGACCTTCACATACTGTATATTGAACTGATTGTATTCCAAGTAGCATCCTATAAAGTGCACTACTTTTATAGCGTTATTGACATTTTGAGTCATTTAGCAGAAAACGTTTATTCGGAACGTCTTACGGGCGCAATTAGGGTTTAACTGCCGCCTTGCTCAAGGGCACATTGACCTAGTCGGCTCTGGGATTCGACCCAGCAACTTTTGGGTTACTGGCCCCACACTGTCTTTGCACCCCCATTCACAGCTCAGGATAGGAATTTAAGTGTGTTATTCCCTTGGAGAAGTTAGCCACACGTGATATTTTGGACTCTATTTTATTTCAGGACATAAATAATCTTGATTGCAGTATTCTCTATACACAGCACAAGGTTACAGCATATTCTCATAAATATATCTCATACAATACAATTTAAGGTTACAATGTTTTCTCACAAATATATCTCATACAATACAATACAATTAAAGTGTAGACATCATGTAGATTTTCTGATGAAAATAAATGTATGTATTTAGCTACAAAAATAAATAGGATTTTTTTTTCATAAATTATTAACATGAATGGCTACAGACTTGCTGTAGTTTCTATGAAATGAGTGGAACCACACATTAGGCTGAGAGGAAAGAAAGCTTGCATCCCAAATGGCACCCTATTCTCTATATAGGGCACTACTTTAGACCAGAGCCCTATGGACCCATGTCAAAAGAAGTGCACTATAAAGGGAATAGGGTGCCATTTGGGAAGCAGACAAAATAAGAACCTCAACGAGCAGCATATCAACACCACTAATACATTCCTATTCATTTGCATAATTCACACAACCCGTGAAGAAACAACTTCTTCCACAGAATCACCACATCCAATTGACAATTTACCTTCAGAGATGCAACAGTATGAGACAGTATGAGACAGTATAAGACAGTATGAGACAGTATGAAGCAGTATGAGACAGTATGAAGCAGTATGAGACAGTATGAGACAGTATGAAACAGTCTGAGACAGTATGAAGCAGTATGAGACAGTATGAGACAGTATGAAGCAGTATGAGACAGTATGAAACAGTCTGAGACAGTATGAAGCAGTATGAGACAGTCTGAGCCAGTATGAACCGGTATGAGACAGTATGAGACAGTATGAAGCAGTATGAGACAGTATGAGACAGTATGAAGCAGTATGAGACAGTATGAGACAGTATGAAGCAGTATGAGAGTGTATGAGACAGTATGAGACAGTATGAAGCAGTATGAGACAGTATGAAGCAGTATGAAACAGTATGAAGCAGAATTAGACAGTATGAGACAGTATGAAGCAGTATTAGACAGTATGAAGCAGTATGAGACAGTATGAAGCAGTATGAGACAGTACTGAATATTGCACAGAATCTATACTAGCTATAGCTGTGGAAATACCTCTAGAAATATTGTATGGTAAACATTTCCGTCTCAAGTTTAAAGGCACGGACAAACCGGTAGCGTTTCCCGGCCGAGAGTACCTAGCACCTCTAAAGTGATTGCCAGCCGTAATTTGCAAACCGACATTAAAGTGCCTGTCATCCTTTAGACCAGGGGTCTCCAATCCAATCTCTCCAGGAACAGGGTTGGAGTTAAAACCTACAGGAGGGTCTCTCTCCAGGAACAGGGTTGGAGTTCAAACCTACAGGAGGGTCTCTCTCCAGGAACAAGGTTGGAGTTAAAACCTACAGGAGGGTCTCTCTCCAGGAACAGGGTTGGAGTTAAAACCTACAGGAGGGTATCTCTACAGGAACAGGGTTGGAGTTAAAACCTCCAGGAGGGTACCTCTCCAGGAACAGGGTTGGAGAGCCCTGATGTAAACCTACATGAGGGTACCTCTCCAGGAACAGGGTTGGAGAGCCCTGATGTAAACCTACAGGAGGGTACCTCTCCTGGAACAGGGTTGGAGAGCCCTGCTTTAGGCTTTATTAGATAGATATCCCTCTTTGGCAGCATCATTGTAGTGATGATATTAAACCTAGTTCCTACTTTTGCTCTTTCCCTATGGTTAGGTTGCCGTCCGGACATGAATCCCATTAGTTACAATATGATCAATGTTTGCACGATAAATGTGAATATATTGATAACGATATATTCCGGTATATATATATATATTTAGGAGTTGTTTCGACAAAGCTAAATAAACAGTACGTTGAGCCTACATACGCTGAGATCATGTAGGAAGGAGTAAGTAAGTTCATTCTCTGTGTGAAGAGGAGCTGTCCGTCACTACAGTGCTGAAATAGCAAGCATGGCTTTAGTTTCCTATTACCAGACCAGTGAGCTATGCTCTGTCTAGACTCCCACAGAGTACCGATGGAGAATGAGAGCGTCTACATCGTATTTTCTACGTCTATATGTTTCCTTCCTTATTTTGTTTTAATGTACATTGTTACATAGTTAACGATTCATATTGACTCGAGAGATGAAGTCGTAGAAACATCAACTTTTATCGCACAAACACCAAAATATACACACAGGACAACTAGCTAACACTACTTTCACCACGTACCTGGACACGTGTCAGAAGTTGAGTGTAACTCCTGAGGATGTCCTAATATGGACACCGTCATCTGTGGGAAGTTGAGTGTGACTACTGAGGCTGTCCTAATACGGACACCGTAATGATATCTCAGTATGACTTATTTCCCTGTTTTCTGAGGTGTGCTCTGAGGCTTGCTGCCAGCTCCTTGGCTTTTCTCAACCGCCTTCGAGGCAGCAGCAGCGTTGCTCTGAGGCTTATTGCTCGTCTTGCACAGATCCCTCATCTCTACGAGGCCCTCGTCCAGAGCCTTGATAAAAACGGCCGAGCTGGTCTCGGTGCTGCCGTGGAAGCTGGTCACGCTGAAGAGGAGGTGGTCTGCCTGTGGGTTGTAGCAGCACCCGTAACCGTTAGGAACCACCGGGCCGTAACAACAGAACATCTCCACTGTGGTGGGGACCTGAAGAAGGTATACCAGTTAATGCAACATGTACTTAAGATATACACAGGTGTACTTTAACAAGGGATTCATACGTAGTTTATAAACCGTTACTGATTACTTCATAGATAATTAATATATGTAATGAACACTTATAACACAATTTGTTGAATATAATGTTCTTTTAATTCATCTGCTTGTTAATTAAGGAGGTTAGATGTAAGCAGCATGACTTTGGATAAAAACGTCTGCTAAACGGTACATATTCTACATTATTATTATTATTATTATTATTATTATTATTATTATCATTATTACTATTATTATTATTATTATTATTATTATGGCTGCAATAGCAATAGACAGATAGCAAAGAGACGACTAGATGCTATACCTGACTGGTGGAGAGAATGAACTGGTTACTGGCCACGTAGGTTTCATCAGTGAAGATCTCTGGCATCTCCATATGGATCTCCTGTGAGATCTCTCTGAGTCCTAGAAGGTGATTGTCTATTCCCATCCCTGTAATAGCCTGCAACATAAAATTAAAAACCTATCTTGAACCCTTAGAACTGTAATAATATTAAATCTACGTAATTTAGAGGTTTGTTACGAATAGAACATTTATCAAATAAACTTTATACCGTTTTAGTCAAACACTCGTACTTACTGCAATTGTGGAATTTGTCTGGGCATTAATCGCATCCCACAATCGTTTAATCTTTTCTGAATCCTGTAAAATTGAATACAAACAAAAGCATGATAAATAATTGCATTTAATGTCAAAAGCTAAATATAATAATATAACAATCTATAACAATATAATATAATAATATAACATTGAACATTGTCTGAAGAGAGACAAAGTCACATATTTGACCTGTTATGAGTCATATGATAGATTCCAAGTGCTGTAAATCTGTAGAGAGATCAGATGCTTTGTTGTGTGTGTGTGTGTGTGTGTGTGTGTGTGTGTGTGTGTGTGTGTGTGTGTGTGTGTGTGTGTGTGTGTGTGTGTGTGTGTGTGTGTGTGTGTGTGTGTGTGTGTGTGTGTGTGTGTGTGATACATACTTAGTCTCGACTGTTGAGAGTTCGAATAATAGAATACACAAGGCAAAATGTGTAGAACTGTAGGAAAAGTGTTTAAAAAATATACATTTTCTCTCCACCCCACTTGCAAAATGTGTAGAACTGTAGAAAATGTACTTTAAAATGTAAATGTTTCCGTCAAGCTGGTGGACACAACAAAAAAAGTGCCCTCTTGTGGGTGGTGGGGGTGGTGGTGGGGGGGGGGGGGGGGGCCCAAAAAGCTAGAGCCGGCTCTGCTCATGTGTGTGTATGTGTGTGTGTGTGTGTGTGTGTGTGTGTGTTTATGGCTGGAATGAAGGATACTCAACTCGTACAGTTTATTTTATTTTATTGCTTTGGTACTGTTTTCACAAGTACACCGGCATGACCAAATGCATGTGGACACCTTGAAAGACACTGAGCTCTTCAGTAAGGCCATTCCAACTGCCAATGTTTGTCTATGGAGATTGCATGGCTGTGTGCTCAATGTTATACACCTGTCAGCAACGTGTGTGGCTGAAATAGCCAAACTAACACTAACTTGAAAGGAGTGTGGTGAATTTGCTGACCGCAGCCCGTCTTACATTCAAACCCTTTTCATTGTTCATTCATTTTGTTCGCAGACATTTTGTCACCACAGAACCATTAATCCAAAAAAATCTAAGTTTACTGTGAAATAAAATGAGTACGTTGGTTTTAAAACCCAATGATGTATACCTTCTCTATGTAGCTCATTTATCAACCAATTAAATCCAAAATAAATGTTAGATACATGTTTCAAAAATGGACTTTTTTTTTATGTAGTATGTCACAGTACAATACACTGTTTTCACATCAGTCTATACACTCGGAACTACCCATTAAAATGGACTGAACGTCATTTCTGTCCCATGTGTGTGATCATTGAAGACACCTTTCACAATGTAATCCATTGTTTAAGCAGGCACTAGTTTGTTTGCATTCAGGCCTGTCTTGAGCATTTGGTCGTAGGTTGTCATAGAAACCGCATGTAAATATCCTCATCGTTCCTGCACCTGGGGGGGGGGGGAAACTCTTGGCGAATCCAATCCTGAAGGAAGGTAGTACGCTCATGGGGATGACAATCATACACCTTCCAATCTGTATTGTAATCATGTATTTAATTTTACAGTATTGTATTGTATTTTACAGTATTGTATTGTAATCGTGTATTGTATTTTACAGTATTGTATTGTAATCGTGTATTACATTTTACAGTATTGTATTGTAATCGTGTATTGTATTTTACAGTATTGTATTGTAATCGTGTATTGAATTTTACCGTATTGTATTGTAATCCTGTATTGCATTTTACAGTATTGTATTGTAATCCTGTATTGCATTTTACAGTATTGTATTGTAATCCTGTATTGCATTTTACAGTATTGTATTGTAATCCTGTATTGTATTTTACAGTATTGTATTGTAATCGTGTATTGTAATTTTACAGTATTGTATTGTAATCGTGTATTGTATTTTACAGTTATGTATTGTAGTGGTCCTGCTCGTGGCTCAGTTCATAAGAGCATGGCACTAGCAACACCAGAGTTGTGGGTTCAATTCCCACTGGATTCACGTACCAAAAATGTGTGGACTGTTGCCACGTTGGATAAAAAGTGTCTCTGCTATGTACATGGCATATATTAGGGTGTTAGAAAACTACCACAGTTAACTTCCTTTAGGATACATGTTTACTGTATAGGGGATATATTTATTATTGTTTTTGACTTTCTGGATAATGCGTGTATTGCTATTGTATTGATAGATGTTACTGCGCTGTTGGATCGAGAAACATAAGCATTTCACTTCTGTAAAATCTCTGTAACGATTCTCGTTGGTGGAAGGAGAGGAGGACCAAAATGCAGCGTGGTAAGTGTTCGTCATATTTTAATTAACAGGAAAACTGAACACTACACAAAATAACAACGAAGAGAAAACAAAACAGTTCTTCCAGGTGAACCAGACACTAAACAGAAATGTAACACCCACAACCAAAATGGGGGAAACAGGCTACCTAAGTATGATTCTCAATCAGAGACAACCAGGCTACCCAAGTATGATTCTCAATTAGAGACAACCAGGCTACCTAAGTATGATTCTCAATCAGAGACAACCAGGCTACCTAAGTATGATTCTCAATCAGAGACAACCAGGCTACCTAAGTATGATTCTCAATCAGAGACAACCAGGCTACCTAAGTATGATTCTCAATCAGAGACAACCAGGCTACCTAAGTATGATTCTCAATCAGAGACAACCAGGCTACCTAAGTATGATTCTCAATCAGAGACAACCAGGCTACCCAAGTATGATTCTCAATTAGAGACAACCAGGCTACCTAAGTATGATTCTCAATCAGAGAGACCACGAACGACACCTGCCTCTGATTGAGAACCATACTAGGCCAAACACATTAGAAATATAACAACATAGAAAAAAGAACATAGACTACCCACCCCAACTCACGCCCTGACCAACCTAACACAACGACATAAAAAAAAGGAACTAAGGTCAGAACGTGACAATCTCCTTATCCGCGTAGGCGACCACCTTGGATTTGATTTGTTACATACAGTATATCTCTGATCTCGTCAATATCAGATTTAAATTTGTATTTTTTTTTAATTTAATGTGAAATTAAAATCTTAACATTATCATTACAGTAGTACATTGGAGTATATCATATTTTGTGATGTTTCCACTTTACAGACATCTGTAGAAGACAAACCATTTTACATCTATAGGTTTTACCAAACGGTTAAGTGATCATCGATTAAGAGCAGTTGGATTTAAGTAAAATGTCTTTTAACAACAGAGAAGAGAATCATGTCAAAACGTAATGTGAGCATTGTGAAAAGCACTTACTTTATAGGAATGTGTATTGCAATGTGAAATATGTCTTTCTAGATGAAACACTCATTAAGTTTGGTAAAAAAAAATGACTAGGATTTTGTGTGTTGTACTTAGTTCATTGGAAATGTGCTTTAGAGTTTTGAAACAAAATCCTTTTAAATTATCTGTTTTGAGTTTTCTACTAAGAGTTGTGGAAATGTACCACATACTTGTGAAAATTGCAGAAAAGCGATATAAAAAAACTAAGCGGACATGATGAACAGCATGATGGGAGAAGAGGACACGATGAACAGCATTATGGGAGAAGAGGACACGATGAACAGCATTATGGGAGAAGAGGACATGGTGAACAGCATTTTGGGAGAAGAGGACATGATGAACAGCATTTTGGGAGAAGAGGACACGATGAACAGCATTTTGGGAGAAGAGGACACGATGAACAGCATTATGGGAGAAGAGGACACGATGAACAGCATTATGGGAGAAGAGGACACGATGAACAGCATTATGGGAGAAGAGGACACGATGAACAGCATTATGGGAGAAGCCCATAATGGGGAGCTAAGTAAGAAAAATGACTCACAGAGAGAGATGTCTTCTCGTCCGTCATGGCCTTCACGAAGGCCAGAGTCTCGGGGGTCGCTGAGCGGATGTTGTCCACCCGGCCCTCATGGAAACGACGGATGGAAGCACTCTCATAAGTCGACACCAGCCGTCCATTGCATCTGGGAAATCACAAAGCAAAATAAATATCGCTACTGTATGTCAATGGAGGCATAATTCACTTCATGTGCGAACAAAGGAAAATAGTTTCTTTTTTAGGTTTTTTTGTTACATTAAAATGACTGTTATTAAGTAGTAAAGAATGTAATCAAATGAAAAATGTGTTGAAACAGGATTAAAACAACCAACAACATGTCCTTTTAGAGAACGTTCTAACCTCTTGAATCTAGGGGGCACTATTTTCATTTTTGGAAAAATAACGTCTCCAAAGTAAAAGGGGCTATTTTGTCAGGACAAGATGCTAGAATATGCATATAATTGACAGCTTAGGATAGAAAACACTCTAAAGTTTCCAAAACTGTAAAAATATTGTCTGTGAGTATAACAGAACTGATATTGCAGGTGAAAGCCTGAGAAAAATCCAATCAGGAAGGGACTCTTATTTAGAAAGCTCTGCGTTCCTATGCGTCCCTATTAAGCAGTGAATGGGATATCAACCAGATTCCTTTTTCTATGGCTTCCCTAATGTGTCTAGTGTCACAATACATAGTTTCAGGCTTTTATTTTGAAAAATGAGCCTGCGTCAGTGGTCAGCTGAAGTCTCTCATAGTGTTTGGTGCGTAAAGGACAAATGCGGCCATTGTTTCTCTCTATCCTACTAAGAAGCCACCAGTCCCGGTTGATATATTATCGAATAGATATTTGAAAAACACCTTGAGGATTGATTATAAACAACGTTTGCCATGTTTCTGTTGATATTATGGAGCTAATTTGGAATATTTTTCAGCGTTGTCGCGATCGCAATTTCCGGTCGATTTCTCAGCCAAACGTGAAGAACAAACGGAGCTATTTCGCCTACAAAAATAATATTTTGGGAAAAAAGGAACATTTGCTATCTAACTGGGAGTCTTGTGAGTGAAAACATCCGAAGCTCATCAAAGGTAAACGATTTAATTTGATTGCTTTTCTGATTTTCGTGACCAGGTTGCCTGCTGCTAGCAAGGCATAATGCTATGCTAGGCTATCGATAAACGTACACAAATGCTTGTCTTGCTTTGGCTGTAAAGCATATTTTCTAAATCTGAGATGACAGGGTGATTAACAAAAGGCTAAGCTGTGTTTCACTATGTTTCACTTGTGATTTCATGAATATGAATATTTTCTAGTATAATTTATGTCTGTTGCGTTATGCTAATTAGTGTCAGTTGATGATTACGCTCACGGATCCGGGATGGGTAGTAACAAGAGTTAAAGGTGTACAACACCTGTAAAATGCCAGTTGTAGAGACACCTGTATGTACGCATCTGGGCTCATCTTCTGCTTCTTGATGAATTCTTTTCCATAGACCTCAAACTTGTGTACATCCATGTCCAGATCTCTAACCAGCCTGAGGAGAAGGAAATATATCAATATATGTTAAAGTACCTAATGCCTCTGTTTTTTATATCCGTGTTAAATCCTTTCTGGGTAACACTTTTAAGTAACTTACTGTGATTGTCTTTCATTAAAACGATCAACAACAACAAAAAACAGCTTAAATGTGTGCGTGTGTCCATGTGTGTATGTGTGCAATCATGCATGCACATGTGTGTCTTGCCTCTGCAGTCTCTCAGCAGAGGCCTTCAGGAGGCCCTGGATGTGGGGCGTGGTCTTCCAGAGCAGCCTGCGAGGAGCAGGAAGCTCCGACACGCTGGTGGCCCTCCCTATCTTGGAGGGACTTCCTGTCCTGTGGAGAGAGCACGATCACATGACTTCCTTAGATTAGTGTTTTATTATTATTATAATTTGTTATTCATTACCATAATATTGCTTCATCACTGACCTCTAATAATATGTTAGTTGTGAATGTGAACTACACTGCAAAACATTAACTACTTCATGTGTCTCATGCGTAAAATGTTAAATATCTGATTTAAGATTTAATGTAATAAACTGGCCGTTAACTATGTTGTAATGAAGTACTTTGCGTGTTTGGTGAGTAAATATGAACTCTCAGATGTAAAAGCACAGGACCTGGAATAGAACCTTGGGGGACACCAGGACCTAGAATAGAACCTTGCGGGGACACCAGGACCTAGAATAGAACCTTGCGGGTCACCAGTCGTCAACTCCACCTAATCAGATTTAACCCTGTCCATATGGACACATACATGTAAATTAGTTTGGCTAGTTTGCTTACATGAATTTCATCAAGTATTCGGTACACGCCACGAGAACTATTCCCTCGAAGGGTGAATGCTCGCACACCGTGCCGCAGACTCCGTCCTCCCCTACAACAAACTGAAACAAACATTTCTATTCCAATCCATGGCCTCAGGACCTGTATTGTACTGATCTAGGATCAGACCCCCCCACACACACACACACTTTGTCCATATCATCTTATTCTTTATTATCTCAAATGCTAAACTGATCCTAGATCAGCGCTCCTACACCGAGACACTTGATGTATAAGGGTCCAGGGTTGGCATCGCCCTACCTGCATTGGCTTGTCATACCAGCGGTTTGCCCCCATCTTCTCATGGCCTCCTCCATGGAGCATCAGCAGGGCTCGGCTGGTATCCCCAACCTCCATCCCACTGGGGTCGTCTAGACACACCACGCACAGACACTTCTCGATCACAGCCAACGACTCTCTGTTAACTGAATCTAGGGGAGAGAGGGAGGGAGGGAGGGAGGGAGGGAGGAGGTGAGGGAGACAGGCGGACAGGCGGACAGGCGGACAGGCGGACCAGGTCAGTTTATGCAAATATATTTGTTTTCATAGTCTTCCCATGGTTTATTTCGAATTATTACTATAATTTAAATTATTATTTGATATTAGTCTTATTATTATAGTTATGATATTAATAAAATGTAGACAATAAGATGTTTTGAAGTGAAACCTTTAATGAGCACGTCTCTAGCCTGGGCCCATTCTGTTCTTCCATCTGACGTCAGCAGACCAAAAGGAGGCTGTCTCTCCTCTGTGTTCTCTGCCATCTTTACGATCTTCTCCAGTTGGCTTAAGATGTCCATTTCTCTCAGTGGTTTCTCCTTTACCACTAGGTCCATCACAAAGAACTGAGAAGAAGACAAATCCTTTTTAGAAATAGGATTGGATTTTTTTTGCGGATGGGTTTTTTTTTTTGCTCCCAAAGGGAAATTTCGTCGTGGACATTGAACAAAGGTGATGGTATTTCCACGTAGAATATCACAGATTAAAACATACACCTGATTCAAATGTATGTCTAAGGAAGCGACGACAACAACAAAAAAGACTATAAGATATGCTTTATCATAACACCTCAGAATAGATTACTGGCATTACAAAAATCTATACAGCTTTTTCTCCAAGGAGCAATTCAATGTATCACTCAATCAGACACGTTGGGTCAATAGGCTGTTAAAAAAACTAAAACCTGCCAATGCAAACACATCGGTCATTAGACCCCAATAGGCTGCTGACTAATGAAGGCAAAGTAAGAGAGGCAGAGGTTAACGATGTACCACCACCGCCTGCTTGAACTGTGTGTCCCAAATGCCACCCTATTCCCTATGTAGTGCACTAACTTTTTAACAAGAACCCTGGTCAATTGTAGTGCACTACACGGGGAATAGGATGCCATTTTGGCACACAGCTTGAAAACGTGAATCCTACGCCGCGATCAATTGTCCTTGTGACTCAAGGAGGCTCTCAGACAAATTCAATCAGCAGTAATTTAGTTACTAGTCTGTTTCTCCACATGGATGGCTCCTTAATATGTGTCCCTGATTGATAGTGCCTGGAACCATCTCCAGGTACGAAGGACTCTCCCCTCCTCCTCCTCCTCCTCCTCCAGATATTTCGTAATGCGTTCGTGTGATGGGAAGTGAGATTCATTGTGAAAGATAACTCCAGACTGGGACACAGTGTTAACCGTCAACTGGCTGCTTGTTTATGAAACGTTTCAGCCATTTTCTCTCTATGACCTTTGAACTTTACCATATACGACATGGCCTTGGGGAGGATTATCAGGAAGTGGAAGTTATTTACAACACTGACTCCTGGGAATCCTAAACCTCAACAGACACTAAACACACCAACGAAATAAAGTTATACTTTAATAAAGTTATATTTCAATAAAGTTATATTTTAATAAAGTTATATTTTAATAAAGTTCTACTTTAATAAAGTTATATTTTAATAAAGTTCTACTTTAATAAAGTTATATTTTAATAAAGTTCTACTTTAATAAAGTTATATTTTAATAAAGTTATATTTCAATAAAGTTATATTTTAATAAAGTTATATTTTAATAAAGTTCTACTTTAATAAAGTTATATTTTAATAAAGTTATATTTTAATAAAGTTATATTTTAATAAAGTTCTACTTTAATAAAGTTATATTTTAATAAATTTCTACTTTAATAAAGTTATATTTCAATAAAGTTATATTTTAATAAAGTTATAACACGAATATCTCTTGTCTTGTCAATGTTGACACAATGTTTTGGAATGTCGCTAGCTGTTATATTTGAGGTGACCACTTGCCTTGTAAATGTGGACACTGTTTGTAGCTGTTCAGTAGTGATAACTTTGATCACTGTAAGTGTTATTGGCGTCCATAGAGATACAATGTATTATATTTATTGCTGTGATTTATTGAGAAAAAAAATGGCACCCTATTCCCTATATAGTGCACTACTTTAGACCAGAGCCCTATGGCACCCTATTCCTTATATAGTGCACTACTTTTGACCTAGGCCCATAGGGAGTTTAATGATGCAGTTTGAAACGGAACCTTAGTCTCTCTCTGACCTGGTTCTTGCATGCAACGATGATGTGCTCCTGCTCGGTGGACCCAGTCTCGTGGATGACGAGGGTGTCCCTCTTGAGGCCGGGCAGACGGTATGTGTTGAAGAGACGGTAGTACTGCTTCATACACAGAGGGGTCCCAGCCAGCTGGCCCCGAGAAAAGTCCACGGGCAACGCCCGTCTGTCAGGAGGCAGGGCCCCAGAGACAAACAGACACAGACTCAGATCACCTGGGACAACCTCAGCTGCTCTACAGGGACACTTTATCCGGTCTTATATTATATATTCTGTTTATTTTGACTTTAATATTTGACAATCTTTATATTCTTCTTCTACAATGCTCTCATGGGAGAGACAAGGAGAGGAGAATAGAAGAGAAGAGAGGAGAGGAGAGGAGAGGAGAGGGGAGAAGAGAAGAGAAGAGAAGAGAAGAGAAGAGAAGAGACGAGAAGAGAAGGGAGAAGAGAAGAGAAGAGAAGAGAAGAGAAGAGAAGAGAAGAGAAGAAGGAGTGTTGTAAGCTGGACACACAGAACTCACGTGTCAATATGTTTCTTATACTCCAGAACTCCTGTGATGAGGTGAGCAGCGAATCTGAGAAGATGGAAGATAGAAAGACTGATTCAACACAGAGAAAACGTCATTTAGAAGGGACCTAGTCCCTAGTCCCTAGGTCCCACAAGCTGTGAGAGGCTGTTACAGGCTGTATATGCAAAAGTCCAGTCATGTAATTATTGGCATCCATTCTTCAATGGAGAGTATTATACAATGATAGTCTTCTTCAACAACTTTGCCTTGTGTGTGTTACTGAATTGCAACTATACAATTGTTCTGCATATGGATATTTTCTTTACAGGCTGTTAGAGGCAGTTACAAGCTGCTACATGCAGTTACGGGCAGTTACAGGCTGTTACAAACAGTTACAGGCAGTTACAGGCTGTTACAGGCTGTTACAAGCAGTTACAGGCAGTTACAGGCTGTTACAGGCTGTTACAAGCAGTTACAGGCTGTTACAGGCTGTTACAGGCTGTTACAAGCTGTTACAAGCTGTGATAGGCTGTTAGAGGCAGTTACAGGCTGTTACAAGCTGTGATAGGCTGTTACAGGCTGTTACAGGCTGTTACAGGCTGTTACAAGCAGTTACAGGCAGTTACAGGCTGTTACAAGTTGTTACAAGCAGTTACAGGCAGTTACAGGCTGTTACAGGCTGTTACAGGCAGTTACAGGCTGTTACAGGCTGTTACAAGCTGTGATAGGCTGTTAGAGGCAGTTACAGGCTGTTACAAGCTGTGATAGGCTGTTACAGGCTGTTACAAGCAGTTACAGGCTGTTGCAGGCAGTTACAAGCTGTTACAGGCAGTTACAGGCTGTTCAAG